>NW_010328072.1:0-7439 GCF_000700745.2 Antrostomus carolinensis | reverse complement strand
TGAGAGAAATTGGAAAATTAGTTTTAGCCCAGAACAAATACGCTGGTACATGACAGGCACTATTAGGGAGTAATGCCAGCAAATTTAAAAAATGAACAGCATCACCAACTATTTTTTATCCTCTATTCTGGGAAAAATTGCCACATTAAACAGCTTGAAATGAAACTCTCAAAGGAGCTGCAGTGTTTTAACCATCCTCATTCTCTAGTGCCCCACACTTCTCCATCTTGTGAGATGTTAACGGATGCCTCGGCATTTGGACAGTGAAACGCTACTCAGTTCCCCAAGGATCGATAATTTTTCTTGGGTAACACAGAGTTAGAGGTTTGGATCCAGAACGTTGACAAAGTAAGGAAATGTAATGTTACCAAACCCTTCCCGCTACTGTTGGCAGGTCGCTTGTTAGCTGTAGCCAGCTCTGATAGTTGTCAGACAAACACTTCTGATCGAGACAGAGTTTAGGAGAAAGTTTCAGATCAGCCTCCTTTTTGCTTTTGATTGTGATTGTCTTCCCAGAATAGCCCATCACTCGCAGCCCAGAAGTGCTCTCATCAGAAGAAGCGAGCTTGACACCTCAAAGTTTCAGGGAAAAAATCTTCCTGCCAATGATTAAGTACTGTTGCTCTGCTCCACTCTAATTACAGTTCTCTTGTACAAGAGACCTGAGTGAATTCTGAGGAACAGATAAAAAAAAACCCAAGCAAGCACTGCTGACTCAGAGCTAAGAGCAACTTCTTTTGGTGCCTTTCACTTCCCAGTGAGAATATATTGCACAGATGCAACTTCAGAACTGAATTTGCAGGTACATGCTTCCAAGTGCGGGTAGATCAGACAGCTCCAACCACACAACATAGCCTGATCTCCACAGACTGCTTCTGCATCAGTGATGATGCTACTGACAGAAGTGCCCAACGGAATCCCTGCCCTTTTCACATGTCAGAGCACTTCTTGTCCCATGGGTGTGAGACACAGAAGGAACATCCACTACATTCCCCTCAATTTCAGCAATGCCATCACACTGAGTTTGCTCCACAAGCCAGACAAGGACCAGACAGACAGCTTGTTCTATATTCATGTGGTGAGGTAAATCTACATGAAAAAAAAACAGACCTTACACCACAAGCAGCACTTTTTCAGTTAGCGCTCTCTTATTTTTTAATGATATTTCAAGATTCAGATGTGTGTTTATGTTTTAAGACATAGATTTTTCAGTCATGGGTCTGGTCAGGTCAGTAGATCTGCCCTAATTTTAAACTAAGCACTTCAGAAAGTTTCCCTGCTATTACATCAGTACTTCTTTTGTACTTACTTTGACCCAAAGGCTTTACTACTCACCTAAACAATTACTGAGAATTGGTGAAATTTTCTACTTCAGATTCAAAGGCAACTTCACCTGGAAGCAACCTCTAACTTTTATAGTAATGAATTATCTAAGTTATATTGGTTTTTGTACCCCACTTTGCATCTTTACTTCATGCTTGCACTACCTGATGCATATGTGCAAGCTAATGACTAGAAGAATACAGGTCATCTTCTTGGGAAGACAAAATACCAGAAACAGGAAATATTTTAAGTCTCTGCACACATGATTCATGAAATAATTAAACAGATGTAGTTTTCTTTCAAAAATTCCTACCCCGTTTCAGTCCTCAGTTCCCAGGGAGTGACTCCATTAATGGTTGAGTCTGACTGGAGACTACAGTTGAGCCCAAGTCTTCCTCCAAACCCTTCCCCTCACAGCAGGCATGGTGTAAGTATCTACAAGTTGAGAATGCTCTTCCAAAACTGAACTTTCCTCCAAGAGAAGGAAAGCAACGTGGCACACCACACCAGGACAAGCTGGTGATTCTTGGCACACCTCCCCGGCCAAGGCATGCAGGTGGCCACCTGTGCTGACTGGGCTCCCACAAATGGTGCGAAAGGCCAGAGAATGGAAAGTTATTAATTAACAAGACATTTAGGTCGAAGCTCCTAAACAATATAAACCCCCTCAAAAAATTAAAAACTGTTAACATAACGAAAGAAAGAAAATAAAGAGCCTAGGTGGACCCCAGTTAATTTTATACTCTTTTTTGACTTGTTTCTATTTTTTAAGCTTCTTCTAGGGCTGTAGGTTTTTCTTTAGTACATTTCCTTTCGGTTTTTAATACATTCAAGGAACTAAATGTGATTAACAATATGAACTGCTTTCCATCACCAACTTCTATGCAAACAAAGACTTTTTAAATTGGGGTGAGCTAAGTAATATAATTCCTACTTTATAAGTGGGAAACAGAAACAGAGCAGTGATTTATTCACAGAAGTCATGTCAAGGAGACAGTCCCGCACTGTTCAAGCCTGTCTCCAGCCCCAAGTGGGAGATAATCTTATATAATACGCAACCAGGACTGTTCCTCTCTCTCTAGGTAACAAAATTTTGGGGACATTCCACACACAAGCTAAAATTTGCCCCCACTCTCCCTCGCCCCCAAGTGTTTAAATAAAATTTAGAGACAGGCAGTGAAATCAATTAGTGAAGGAAGCTAGCTTGCTAACCATTTTAAAACAAAAAACAGAGCCCATTTCCTGTTCCAGCAAGCCCAATACTTCACAAACCTCCAACGCTGTTTGATGGAGCATCCAGAACAGCACGCTTTATTTACTGTGGCAGAGGAAGCATAAGCAAACTCTGCCTTGTAAATCACTTTCAGCAAAATTACATGTTTTTTTCTAAAATATGGAGCTCGATTCCCTGTGGCCTTGTATCTTCTGCAGTCATTTACACCAGCATGAAGCATATCAATGGTCTGAAGAACCACTTCTTTGATGTAGCAGCATTTTACCTACATGACACAGTCACCTGCACTGCTGTAAATCTCTCAAATGGTGCAAGCATCTTCGAAGAAACAGTACAGTTCCAAATGTTTTGGAAGAAACAGTACAGTTAATCTAATGGACAATGCACAGTCATACATACACAAAAACAAACAAGCCATTGACATTAAAAATCTGCCTATATATTAAAAAGAAAGTTAGGATGGGAAGACAACAGCTAAAGTGGACAGTCAGTCTTTATTATAAATACTGTTTTATAAAGTTCACAAATATACCTTATACATGGAAACACTAATAAAATAATCTGTCACTATAAGATCATGCAAGTTTAAAGCTTTCATTTTAAATCTTTAAGGAGATGTCAAAGTTACAATTGCTTCAGCAGCCTTAATCCAGCTATCAAGCATACTTTGGAATACAAACTGTTAATGCTCATATACGTTTTTTTCTACAGGGTCCTTCTCTCAATCAGTACATAGAAACTATAGTTTCTATAGCTAGTAGACAACTATTAAGCATGACTGCTTTCTCATCACACTTCTACGTTTAGCTGCAGGTCTTGCATACTGCCCAGGAGCCTTAAGTATTAATTTCCTACTGACTGTGCCTGTATTACCATCACAATGGAACCCAACAGCTTCACAATTATTAGGAATTTTTTTTAGTGTATCATCCATGTTTTACGTATTTGTAACTGATTTACAGAGAGATCAAGGTAAAAAATGTATCCACTGACTTTCAGGAACCCCACCTGAGAAGCATAGGACACAATCTTACCTCTGGATTAGGTATGACTTCAGATGTGATTGTGGTGCTTAACCTTTCTGCAAACCAGGACCCAAGTCTCATCCAGTAAAAGACGATCTTCTCATTACTAACGAGCAAGAAGTTTGGTTTAAGCCACTTCAGGAAAATGATGCAACAGACAGAAACAGGATGCAGATCTGCCAAGGCAGCTCTCATTTGCCTTTAATGGTATCATTTCTTCTTATAGTCTCTTGTTTCAGTCACTGTGCTCTTTTCAGCTGCTGAAGCAAATGAGGTAAGTGCAACAGCCTCGGTTCTGTACTATAAATGAGACTAAACTATTGTGGAAAACTCAAGAGTGCAATCACCCAGTCAGAAACACTATATCACAGTTCAGAAACAACAGGAGAGAAAACAGGGTCGTGGAGATACCCTTCCTTCTGGCATTTCAGAGTCTTGTGAGCACTGCCCTAAGCACTGCCTTAATAATATTCTTTGGAGCTATCTTGCTACCTGCATAATGATCTAGGAAGTTCAATGTTTTTTTAATACAAAAATTTTTTTTCAAAGCCCAAAGACTCTATCACATGGCAAAAAATCAATACCCAATTCTGTTTTAAATCTTGTGGTATCTGCAATCGAGTTAGACAGCCTTTCCCTAGACACTGTGTGGGAACCCAGGAAGTTCAGGAATCATCCTCAGTGCTGGTTTTAGGGCAAGACACAGCGTTGAAGCCAGGGCTGCAGAAGTAGGGACAGTGATGGCCAGTCTTGTGAAATCTGAGTTATTTAATTCAAAGAATTTAAAGGATACTGCATGGATTTCCACCTAGATGACACAAAGACCAAAACTTAGCTGAAAGTCATGTTCTTGCTCCAAAGCATAGGATTGATAGAGTTCTTCAAAGGAAAGTTCATTAATATATTTACATGGGGAAGAGAAGATATTCTTTACTTCTGTTTCAGAAATGAGCTGTCCATTCAAACCCATAATCATTAGCACGGAAAACTTCAGCTTAAATAGTTCAAGTATGACAAAAATCATAAGCACCTGAAAACAGGGTTTTAATAATTAGGCAACACAGATAGGTAGCATATTCACATTTTCCAGTCTTTAATATGTTTATACATTGTTTTTTCTTTTGTCTCTTCTGATATATCTGATCTAACTATGACATTAGTCCTGCTCTGAGCAGGAAGCTAGACTAGATGACTTCCGGTGGTCTCTTACAACTTTATTCTACCAGGAGAGTTCTTGATACATGGCTGTTTTCAGTTAGAGACCAATCCTGCTTTTTCATAAGACCAAGTGACATCAGCACTAACTCAAGTATTATAAGCAGTTACTCCAAACTCTCAGCATGGGAAGTCACCAAATTAAACATTGACAGACTTGAGCTCATTGATAGCATCAATTTTTCAAAACATGTCTTTTCACTGTAGGCAATTCCAGACAGGAAACTGGGTTAATTTCTTAAGTACCACGTTGTTAGCCAGTAACTATGGGTGAAAGTAACTAATGAAGCTTTTGTGATCACTCTATGCCCTGAGTTACCGTCTGAGAAAAACAGAACTGTACAGGATCTTAGTCAATTTACTGAAAAAAAAAAAAAACAACCCAAACCCCAAAACCAATCCAGGAGGTACCAGATTTACTATTTCAGTGCTGTTTCCTTAAACCCACTGAAGCTGCAATGAGGTTTGCTAATTTGTTATTTGGATCCCTATGTACCTGGGGCAAAAGTGAACTTATTTTGTATGTAACTGCAACTTTAAGCTTGACTGAAATGTGCTTTTCATCTGACATCCTGCAGAGAATTTTAACTCACCTGCTTTCATTAGTACACGTGCCTATGCAGCTAGAATTTGAGATCAAGCCCCTGAAACAATGGGAATCATTATTGTCTCCTTGGGCTTGAGGAAAAGGAGGATGGAAGGAAGAGGGATGGAAAGGAAGGGGAGGAGGAGTTAATTTAAATATGCCTTCCCCATATAAAAAGGCCTTTCTGCACTCCGAAGTGTGTTGCCACATCTAGAGTTTATCTACAGTGTGAGATAGACTCTTAAAGTTATTTGCAGAACATTAAATGATAAAAAACTCCTGATTTTTAGTTTTGAGGATACAGTACATCTCCTGTAAATCAGTAAGCTGAACAAAGGAAGCAATGCTCTTCCAACCCACAATAATGCTCTTCAGTTACTGAAGATTAATTTCTTGATATTATATATACTGATATGGGGAGCTTAGGTACAGAGGAAGGGGAATACTGAGGGTGCACTCTGAATGGATGCATTTTGAATCAGGATTGATGCTCACCTCACTCACTTTATTACCACGATCTTAAATTATGCCTCGTTACTGCAATTCTCTTCTTTTAATGTTTCCACATCCTGGCAAGAGTGAAACAGACTAAAACTCTAATATTTAGAATACCATGGACTGCATCTTTCCTCAAAACTATTAACTCTTTCCAAAGAGAAAAATACTTAATTAGAGCAATGCAAGTGAGAGAATGGGTGAGAGAAGATAATATTCAATAAGAAAAAATCTGGAGATGAATGAAGGAGAAAATGGCACAGTGAGAAAGCACACTGCAAAAGAAAGGCTGCATATGCCAAAGGTAGGATGCTTAAGAGGACAAGTTCAAATTGAGAAAGTAGATCTGAAATGAGGGACTGATAAGCATGATGGGATATGAAAGCACCAGGATCTGGCTTAACATAAAAATGCTGAGTCTTGACTGCTATTATGCATTAAATGTAACTCTTGAAGAAGGAAAGCATGGTTTATCTAGGCAAAGGAGAAGACGCAAGGGAAGGGTGAAGAACACTTTGGAAAAAAGACAGAGAGACATACCATTAGATGGATGAAGGATGATGGCGTGCTAAACAGTTGTTTTCGGTAATCTAGCAAGTCTTTTCCAGGGTACGGGAAGAAGAGGAAAAAATAATATTCTAAAATCACCTGTATTCCAAACAAAACAAAACAGCAGAAAAGCCATGCATGAACAAGAGTAGGGAAGAATCCAGTTCTAATCTCTCTGCTGGCAAGTAGAGAGATTCTTGTATGAGGAATAATGCTCTGGGCCTTATCAATAATGAATTTCTCTGTTTAGCATTAGAAGAAAGCTTGTCTTTCTGTGATTCTTTACCACTGTTGCATGCCATACTTTCAAGCACTGTTAACACAAGCTAGAGGACAAGGCATCCTTCTTCATGTTCATCATGCAACATGTACTGTTTTCACTGGGAGGCTGGATTTCAGAAGGTGTTCAAATTGACCGTAAGTGTCCAGTGTGCAGTATGTGTAGCACACAGGATTTATACAAAGCACTTACACTCCAATGTTTCTCTACTCACACAACTGAAACGCCAACTACTGCACTCTTCTATCATTCCTCTTACTTAAGATTCCACATCTTCTCTCAGCCTCATCCTAGAGGCACAGAAAGCATTACAGAAATAATAATCCCCAACTAGAAAGTGGTACCTTTATGCATTACTCCATTTTCTCTCCCTACTATCTGAAAACTTCAAGGACACCCAAAGTATGTGTAAGGGAGTAAGTGGGAAGTCTTAGATGTGTTAAAGAAGGAATGACTGATAAATGTAACAGAAATAGTTGGAGAATATGGCTCACCTCTCTCCTGGGTGAAGTAACCCACCACACAGTCAGTTACAGCTTCCCCCTTCAGGCACTCCAAGCAACATGCATTCCTGGATATCACTCACTATTGACAAGAATGCACAAGTCTTCTGTTTCTCTTCTTTGCTCTTCTCCCCCTCACCCAGATATTGCTTTTCGGTACAAGTTTTGCTTCTTGAATTCTGTAGAATCACTTCCCTGCAAGGACTGGAGGAAGGCAAATGTCACTCCA
>NW_010328071.1:0-6667 GCF_000700745.2 Antrostomus carolinensis | reverse complement strand
CGAGGGGCAGGGAGGGACCCGCGCCCATCTCCAAGTCATCTCTTCCCGTCTCCTTACCCGTGTCCTTTCTCCCCTGTTTCTTTTCCCTCTCCCCATCCAGTGCTCTGTCTCCTTCCAGCCGGCTGTCTCCTTCCCCCCCCTCCCTTCTCCTGCTCTTTCAGGCTGAGGCAGGGGCTGCCCGAGGGGCTGGGAGGGGGGGGGCACAGCCGAGGGAGGCATCGCTGCCTCTTGCCCTCCAGCTCTGGGCTCCATCACAGACCTGTTGTGCTGGAGCCTGCGCTGAGCAAAGCGACTTCAGCCAAATTGGCGCAGCTGGAGAAAGGAAACGGAGGGGTCAATCCTTCCTTCTGCCTGGCCAGGCAAGGGTGGACCATGCAAGAGAGAGCAATTCAGATGTGGAGACTCAGCACCTGAAGCACTGGGATGCCCAGGGAACAGTAGGAAACTGGGAGGCAGAAGATTGGCAGACTCACGACATGGATTGCAGGCAGGCACTAGATGGCAGGGGACCGGCGTCCTAGAGTGCTGCTTGGAATGGGGCCACACTCAGTTCCCAAATGCGGGGAGACTTAAGCTCAGAGGACCATTGATGGGCTTCACATGCCCATTCCCTAGCTACCCAAATGTCCCAATGCACTGTCACCCTTCCAGCCCCAGATTCGGCCCCAGCCTAGGATTCCTATACCCATAAGTGCTCGCCCTGGTACCCTGGCACAAGAATTCCCCCTGGAATGCTGCAGGACCCGCACTGACCCAGGGCAAGTGCTGTCAGCCCCTCCATGGTCTTGACAGATCCTCCTGCGTGCTGCCACCAACCCTCACAGCCTCAGACACCAGATAGAGCAGCCTGATGTGAGCCACTGCATTCCGACTGCCAGCCCTCAAATCCAGCCTGCTCCGGGAGCTGTCGCCCTGGTCCCGTGCACAACGGGAACTCCTTCCCCAGGTGGGCTTGGCATCTCCCACCCCAAGGTACCAACATTTGGATTCACGCTCCCAGCTCCCAAAACTCCTCTGAGTGCAGCAGAATCACCTCCCTGGGGCAGCTGCTCTGGGATTCCTCCCTTTCCACATCCCCACCCAGCCCAATACAGCAGGATGTAGATATAACCCCCTTTCACTAGTGCCAGAGTTCATGCTTCCAGCTACCAAACCAGTAATGACTGCATCTCTCCCTCTTCAACCATGAACTCTGGCATGTTCATGGCCACTGAGAAAAATATCGGTGTGGGGTGCCTGGGGCATCAGGCAGTGTGTGTGGGGATCTCACTGCCGGTGCCTAAACTCCTTCTGCTCAACGCTTGGAGGTTGCTGCTCGGTTCCACGGTCCCAGATCGCAGTCTTGTATCGATAGTTGTCACCATGGCCCTTAATGCTGACTTGGAGTTAAAAAATGACAGCCAACCTAGCGTTCTTTCTCTGCGAGGAGGGCTGGGTCCTCCTCAGGTTTGTTTTGATTTTTTTAGCACTATTTCGAGTGGGATCGTTGCCGTGGGGGAGCTGGGCGAAGAAAGGATTTGCATGAAGCTCTCGGTGCTGCGGGGTTGCTAATGGCGAGCGTTAGTTCAGTCAGCAGTAAGTTTCATAATCTTGGCCCAGCTCCTGTGAATGTTCTCTTCCTCAGGGTCATGAGCCTCTTTCCCCTTCTTCCATCCCTCCCCCCTCTCCCCAAACTGGTTGGCAATTTCATTGTTCCAGTGGAATATATCCGTCATGTGAGGTCATCGCTGCATAAGGAGAGGTGATTGATTGCTTATGTCGCTGGGGCCTGTCCCATGCTGGGCTTTGAATGCTGGCTTGGAGACCTTGGACTGGACTCTTGAGCTGAAAGGCAAGGCGATGTGGGGTGCAGAGGGGCACGGTGATGCATTCCCGGCAGCTTGAGTCGCTGAGCAAACAGACTGCTGCATTCTGAACTAGCTGGAGCGCTCTGAGAGCAGACGGCTTCATTCCTAGAGGCACAGTATCACAGCAGTCAAGCTCGAGATGTTACAAAAATACAGATAGATCATCATCTGCCAGCCGAGGCAGACAGAATCGGGTGCAACTCTTTTCCCATTCCCGGATGGAAGGAGACTCTACCCGTTTCTCACTAACACGGCTTGTTTGTGCTCGGCTTCATCCAATTGCTCTTTAGTCAGAGCTGATCTCGGCTGGGCATCGAGAAAGCTGGGAGATTCTCAGATTTTAAGGCCAGAGGGACCATTTTGATCATCGAGTCTGACCTACAGCAGAGCACAGGCCAGAGAATTGCACCGATTTCATTTCCTGTGTCAAGCCCATAACTTCTGACTGAACTGTAGCATCTCATTTAGAAATACCAGCCACACGAAGGCTCCAGGCAGTAAGGAACACACCACCTGCCCAGGTGAATTGTGCCAGTGTGTGACCCTCTTTATTAATACTATTGCTCCTCATTTGAATTTGTAAAACTTCAGCATTTTGTAACAGAAGGTTACAGATTGCATTTGATGCGAGGGAGCTACAGCGCGGGTATTGCCTGCGCACGCCTGGCACCTCAGCTCTTTTATTCCTGTGACAGCTTTTATATTTGGATAGGATTTATCTTTGGGACCACAGTATACAAGAGTCCCGGACACAGAGAAGGAGTTATTGGCAGTGAATCCTAGGGCTTCCCCAGGGACACAGTAGCATCTGAACTCGGGAGCTCAGGATGTCACATGCAGGATTTAGTCTGTGCTCCCTGCTCAGAGCAGGAGTGCAGCAGGCTTTGCTCCTGGCCATTAGTTGGGATGTAAATTCCCAGCCCCCTTGGTGAAACTGGGGCATGGCTAGTGAGATCAGCTCTCTCACATCCCAGCAACGATGGGTCCGTGCTGCGGGAGACTTAGAAAGAGGGAGGAAGCACAGCTGGGTCCCCGATGCTGGGGAACAGCGGCAGGATTCATGCTTCCATCCTGCAAACGCAATGAGAGCAGCTCCTAATAGATGAGCCCTTGGGATCTCTGCTCTGGACCAGCAGTGGGGTCCGTACACAGTAGCAAAGAACTGTGTAATTCTTACTCATGGCTTTCAAGCACCAAGATTCACAAACTGAGCTCAACGAAGTGCCCTGGGGAAATAGCTTTGTCATTCACACTCTGTCATCTGTGCATCACAGGACTGGAACGCTGCGAGGAAGGCTTGGTACCTAGAGTGAAAATACGCAGGTCCATCTTCGGATCCTGGGAGTAGCCCTGCCCATTTTATCACAATTAGACCTGGGAAACGGATCTGAAAGCAAGAGCCATGCCATGTGGTACTGGTGCAGAAAGCCGGTCACTCTGCTCTGACACACAAAGGCCTTTGGAGTGTGTAAGGTGTGTGGATACTGGGATTTATACATCCAGGTAGTAAGAGCATTGGCATCCCCTCCTGCTTTCTGAAGATCTCCCAGTTTATTCAGCATCCACACCAGGAGCTGCATACAGAGTTGAATGAAGGGCTTTTGTTACAGTTGCCCTCAATGCAGGACACAGTCCTGGTGGCTAAGGGCAGAGTGTCCCAGCCACGCTTTACCTGCTGCTTTGTCAATAACCCACGGGGACATTGATGCTCCGTTTTGAACATGAGCACTTCCTGCACAGTGGAGTCCAGCCCTCACCAGTCAGCATTGCCACCTGAAACCTTCCTTTGCTCTCACGGCATTCGTGCTATGGGAGACACCTCTGTGCTTCTCCCAGCTCCTCCACGACCACGCCTGGGTGTGCTAGTGCAGGACACGCTCTCCGTCTCCAGCCACGACGTGATTAGTAAACCAGAATGTGTTGGCTGACGCTGACAGACTCTGCCTCACTCCTGCCCTCACCTGGAGCCACCTTTGGGGTGAGGGCACCAGGAGTCACCTGCTCTTCACTGTTGGCAGCAAGACCTATGCACAGCGGTGTCCTCAGGTCTGAGGCTTAACACCCAGTATCCGGGCTGACACTTCCTCTGCATCACACTTACACAAGGAGGCCAGTGCCAGGGCTCACTCCTTCCCCACAGTTCCAGTTACAGCCATTACCTGCTCTGTAGGGCTGAAATTCAGACTACCAGGTGCAATAGCAATGCAGCATTTGGCTCTGTAGGGTTTGTCACTCCCAGGCTTTAGACCCTGGGAATCCATGGTCTGGGGTGCTGTTGCTGGAGCTGACAATCTCAGCCAAGAAGTACAGCGAGGTCTCCATTATGAGACACCCCAACATGCGAGAAGAACGCAGCAACCCAGGACACTGCTCACCTACACCCAAGCACATTTCTGCTGGCAGCGCCATCTGTGTTAGGAGGAGCACTACTGGTTACACCTGCACCCCTAATGTGCCACGATCCCCCACGGGACTGGCACTGAGGTCTACCTGCACCTGGAGAAGATCTCCACTCCTGGGGTGACACTGTCCTGATCCACATCTCCTGCTGCCTGACGCAAAACAGCGCACAGTCCCTGAAGGCCAGAGCTGTAATGGAGAATGCAATGCCAGAAGCAGAGCAGGCTCTTCACCCCAGGGAATTACTGTCCCACGGTGAGTCCCACACATGGCCCCAAGCACTCCAGGCCACCTTGAAACCATTTTGGTGGTCTGTGTGCTCTCTAGCCTCACACGAGGAGGTCCCCGACGCTCAAAATTCCCTCCCTTTCCAAAAAGTCCAAAAGAAATTCTGTTATGGATTTGTGTTGCCAGACATGATCTTCCACTGCATCGTGATCGTAATCCAGATGGCCAAGATCTCGCCAGCCTCTGGCTTCAGAAGAAACTTGCTCCATTCTGCTGCCTCTCTGCAGAGCTGCATTTTAATACCTAGTCCCCTCCAAGGCTTAGAGGTTCAGGAAAGTACAAAGAAATGCTGAGAATAGCTGCTCTTTTCTCCTCATCTTCATCTCAGGATCCCTCCAGAGACTGATCTTGCCCCGGAGGGAAGGGCAGGGCACATTAGCCGACAATTCCTTTTTTTTCTGTGAACTTTCTTGAAATATTTAACAGAAGGAAACTAAAAATATCCCCAGTTAATGCAGTAGGAGCTAGACAGCTCTTCAGTCTTGGGTGCCCTTCCTCCCAGCCCCTCTCCTCAGGTGTACCTCAGGGCTGTGAGTCCTCTTACCACCGCAAGCACTGGGCTCTTCCTGCTTCAGGAGGGGCTGCAGGTTTAGGTCAGGGCGTGGGCTGGGCAGGAGGGGATGGCAGTAATCCCTGGGGAGCCAGGAAGTGCAGCACAGCTGGCTTGGGGCTGGAGACACAGGGCATCTGACCTCTGCATTGACTCCCTCGGCCAAGCACCCCTGTTTCTCTGTCCTGGCTGGCATGACCGTGGGTTGCTGGCAGTCATGCTTTCCTCTTGACGATGCAGGAGCGAGCTGAATATCTTGAATGATTTTTTTCTCTGTGCGTGCGTGCGTGCAATCTTTGTTGCTGAGAAGATCCCGGGTCAGACACATACCATCTCACCAGGGAAGGGCTCAGCCAAGGGACGGGGCAGACAGCATGAAGGGCAGCCCTGCTGGAGTGATGCCGGCGGCTGGCGTGCAGCTGGTGCAGAGATCCAGCCAAGGAGACCAGCCCTTACTCCGTGTTACCGCTGCTGCCTGGTGCTGCTCGGCTGGCGTGCAGCTGGTGCAGAGATCCAGCCAAGGAGACCAGCCCTTACTCCGTGTTACCGCTGCTGCCTGGTGCTGCTCGGCCGTGGGAGGTGGGAAAGAAAGGGGAGGAACAGGGGAGAAAGAGAGGGATGGGACAGTGCAGAGGACTCTCGGACAAGGAGTGTGGGGAGGTAATACCATGTTAGCTAAGAGGAAAGTAAATACTAAATATTTGATAGGCATATTTTTGCTCTTAAATTCTTTAGTAAGGCTGGACTTTTCTCGCTGATTCACTCTCTCTTTCTCAGTCTTCTTGGGTTATCACTCCCGTGCCTCCCCTCTCGCTCTCTCACTCTGGCGCACAATGAAGAGGCGCTTTTTAAATAAATGGATTACACGCTCTACACTATAAATAAACACAGGAATTAAGATTCCAACTTATTCCAGCGATAAGCAAACAAAGATGCCGAATCTCCCTCTCGTTCCTCAGACAGGAGAGTCCCCAGGGAAGCTGCACATGTACCTCCGCACGTGTGCTCCGGAGATGGCTCCGTGCTCTCGTGTGCATGTGCTGACGCGCATGTTTCTGTGCAGTGCTGGGGTCAGGGGGCCACGCACCTCTGTGCAGGAGAGCATGCAGGCATGGGGGGCATGAGAGCAGGAGCAGGTGCACTTGTGGGTGCCCCATTTCCCTGCTTGCCGGGGCTGGGAGCTTGCCCATGGTGGCACACATTGCTTCCAGGGAGAGAGCGGTCACCGCTGGGTGTGGACATGCTGACACCTCTCCCTTTTGGTTCTCAGTGAAGAAGATGAGACAGGATCCTTGCTGAGCGAAGACGCTGCTGCATCTGAGATGGAGCCCAGTGCCTGGTAGGTTCACAGCTTTCCACGTGCACCAGCGCCACGGGAAGACAACAGGAGTGTGGGCAGCGGGCAGCTCCCGGCTGCTCCTGGCTTGGCCTTTCGGCAGGAGGGACATTTCGGATAAGGCTCTCTCCTTCCTCCCCGCCGCCTCGCAGCAGGATGCCTCCACTCTTCTCCTGCGTGCACTCCCTGCAGCTTTGGCATCTCCTCCTCCTGGTCTCGGCCGTCCCTCCTCCTGGTGTCTGGTCT
>NW_010328070.1:11457-19412 GCF_000700745.2 Antrostomus carolinensis | reverse complement strand
TGGCCGCCGCCGCGCGGGGAGGCGGTGCGACATCAGGTGCTATTGAAATGAGCCGCTGCCAGATTGACAGTGTTAATGATCCGGTGACCTCTGCAACAACAGAGACCAGATTTCTGAACTGCTGCTTGTGTCTAGTAATTAAGGCCCGGTTGAAGAAACAACACGCATCCCTGTATTTTTAATTTTTTTTTTTTCCTCCTTCCCTCCCCCCCTTCCTTTTATTTTTTTACCTCTTCCCACCCCCCGGGCGCAGGAGCCCCGGGTGGCAGCGATGTCACGCCTCGGCCATGCTTCAGTGCCTACATCTTCTTCTTACCTCCTGCACACCCGGCTCTCCCAGGCCCGGTGTATTTTAACTACCTTATCTTTTTCGACAGTTGCTTTCCGGGGAAAAAAAAAATATGCATATTTAATGATCTGCCTCTAGGCTTAAAGGCACAACAAAAGCACTTGGGCACGCATTTAAAGCTGCATATTTTTTTTTTTTTTCAGGTACTATTGATTTTAATAATCAACCCATCTCTCCTTCCTTTGGCCTTGTGAGGTTTTTTTAAAATATGTATTTTTGGAAGCGGATTTGATATTGTTGCCACTTCACGCTAAGGCACAGCAGACACCTATTTATCAGAGCACTCCCCCCAAACCACAGTAGTATTTCAGAATTATTTCAGCACCTCGCTTCATTATTCTTCAGCTCTACAGGAAATAAAATGATGGCAAACTTGGGCATTTAAAAGATTTTTTTTCTTCCCCAGCCTTGGAGAGGAACGTGCTTAACTTAACAATGCACGCTCATTAATCCTCCGCCCGCTGCCACTGACAAACTAACAAAACTTCACTTCCAGACAGCAATATTTTACCCTCTCCCAACCATGGCAAGTTTATTAAAAATTCTCACAAGTTAGGAAGCATTAATTTCTTTCTCTTACTTGGACTTATTTTCCTAAAGCATATTGTGGCCAAAGTAACAAGGCATCCTGTAACTGCAACTAACCTTGAATTTACATTCATCTCAACTAAAGCGACAAAGTATAACTCTATTAACACAGGCAGCAATAATTTAATTTTACCATTCACACATTCATTTCAACAGCCAAATAAGGTTTTTTTTTTTTAAATTCAGTATCATTGGAAGCGTTTTTAAATGTAAGAGCTAAAAATGGAGAGAGCTAGGATGGGCCATGTTATAAGCTCACTTCGCTCCTTCCTGGAGAAAGAAAACGTGGCTACAAACCACCAAAACCATTTTAAAAAATATGTAATCAATCATTGTTACAGAAGTTTTATTTTTTTTAAAGTATAAATATTCCCTCTGCTCTGAACTGACATTCTGTACATTTTAAATTTCTTTAAACCATAGACACACTTAAACACACACACAGAAGACTAAACACACCAATAAAACACATGAAATACAGTAAGCTTATAAAATCTAGTTACCAACAGACCAAGCAAGGAGAGGAATCACATTTAAAAGGTATCGTACAATCTATCTGTGGAATGAGCACTGAATTACATTCAAATATGAACAATGTAAAAGGCTGCAGAGGATTTCTCTCCCCATGCATCTTTTTGAGCACATTTGTAGCTTGGTAAAAACTAGTAAAGACTGAACTAGCTCATGAGATAGATTTCCTAGCTCAAAGATTTAAGTGACCTATTAGACTGAACACACAGGCATCAACATGCTACAGAGCTAGTATATTACCATACATTGTTGTGCAAATATACATCCTATTAGACTGAACACACAGGCATCAACATGTATTACCATACATTGTTGTGCAAATATACACCGAATATTAAAGTTAGATTTGTAATGCAAATTTTTACTTCAGGTCTCTTCAGGGGTTAAAAACACCAAAGAATGTACCCAGAAATTATTTTTAAGTCTTTTCAACTTCAGCTTACTTTGTTACTATAAATTCGTTATGCATATCAAAAGATTCAGCCATTTTTCTGAAACAATAATTGCACGCTGCTCCTCTAAAAAATTAGCTATCTTATCCGTCTATAAATCCAGGTACTCTGCACACCGACCACTTTCCCAAAAAGCACCCCACACATGCAGTCTTTCCGAGGAACACTAAAACAAACGCTCAAACATCCTCAGAGGCCTCTCTCTGTAAAGACAAAGGCAGAATCCTATTGTTGAAAAAGTCAACCTTATTCTCGTGTTTCCAATAGTACCATTTATCTTTCAGGGTAAGGGACTGACCACCGCATCACGGTTGTGACATTTGTAAAGCATCAGATTCTCAATACAGTCTCTCCAGCATCAGCCAAGCAAGCCCCTGAGCAAAGCATATTTTTAATGCAATCTTCCATCCCCGCAAAAAGAAACTTGTCTTAAACAGCTAATCCAATATCAAAATGAAATCACAGGGTTGTTTCCCAGCCCCCCCTCCCTCTCCTTACCATAAATGAGCAGTTTCTTGACTCATTAATGACAGTTTCCCTTAAAAGAAGTGATCTCATATCACTGAGCCCCTCTCCACCACGCATACATCCCAAAGGTTGCGGGTATCTTAGCATCAGTAGCCGCTAGCAAGCTCTCTCATACAGAGCCCAGATGGACTATACCAGAAGCCAATTCAGCGTTAATAACTACCTACTCTGTGCAGTTTAGAAGCCTTACGTGGCATAATGTCCTAGGCAACAGCAGCCGATTGAAACCGCAAATAAAAGACAACCCAATTCTCCAAAAGCATCAAAAGGAAAAAAAATAATAAATTGAAGATGATTTTTTTTAAAAAATCTCTTACTTTCATAAGATTAAACTGAATCCTTCACAAACATATGAAAAAGGAGAATAAAAACAGATGCTGCCCAGAAAAAGTGACAAAATTTTACCTCATTATTTAACAAAGCAGCATTAAGCGTCCTGCTGATTTCAAACATCTTGCCACAGATTTTGGTTAAGAGAAACAGAAAGAATCCTTTGCAAGCCCTCTGTCTGCAAAGGGTTCTTCAATTTTCTTGCGCACAACAGAATAGTCAATATGTTATTTCCCTAGAGTTCGCACATTAAAACATCTAGTCAGTGAGCTGAATTTTCCCCTTATCACACTGTAGACTCCTGTTATATGTACTGCTCTCTTTGCAAGATTAGCCTGCCCCAAACATGGCTGTTGTTTAAACTATTCTTTAAAGTAACAGTTCACTCCATAACCACCAGGTGGGCAGTGTACACAGATTCAAGTAACCATCTTAAAGATTTTTCTTGGAATAGCTGCTGGTTGTGATATACAGCATAAATCCCCCCACACTTATCAAGCAGGAGGGGAAAAAAAAATTGCACCATTTTATGCTCTTCCCTCCCCAGAAGCAAGCCCCCCCAACCCCATAAAAAAACAGTTAACTTTTACCTTTTTTTTTTTTAAAAAAAAAGGACCTTAAAATTTACACAGGAGCATTTCATTCAGCAAAAATGAACTAAATGATAAAATCCAATCAGTTCAGAGAACAAAGTGTAATTAAAAGGGAAAGCACACCCATAGAAATGGTCTGTACTGCAGAAGAAAAAATTAGCACTGAGTTCAGCACAACAGTGTTCTTTCACAGAAACACAAAATTCAGTATGTAAATAATTCACATGTGGGTAGAGTCTGTTAGAAAATATGAACTATACCTTCAAGCAAATATGAAGACAACTTGATAAGATACTGCTATGACGTATTTTGGCTTAAATTCATTTATGAAACCACTGTTGCACGCATCAGAGCACAAGACTGAAATACACAGAAAGGATCCAGTTTTCAACAGCACCCAAGTCTCCCAAGCTACCAAACTGTCCCCATTCCTACACATCTGCGAACTTTTTTTTTTTTGCACTTTAGGGCCAAAAACCTAAAGGAATACTTCCATTACTATGAAAAATATGAATTCAGTCAACGCTCTACAACAACACCCAGAAGTTTGAATGAGATTGGGATCTTTGCATTAGGTGCTGTACAAACACATTTGAAAAGTCATTTCATACTGGAGGATTTACAAACAACATTTACAAGACTGAAGCACAAAACAAGTGTGAGAAATAAGCAAAGAGCATCACAAAGTGTCATTACCAGCTGGAATGAGCCACTGGAGAATTAACGCACCTCTGACAACTACCTGTGCTAAGGTAGAACCCAAAAGGTTATTTACTGAGGTTAAAGAATTACATGCATTATATGGACAAGGGCTTCTTCAGATTTATCACCTACAAAGTACATCACCTAATTCTTTCATTTATAGCAATCCTTGCTGAGTAAGTATATGCAGAGTAGTGATTTCCTTTGTTGGCCTTTAACTACTATTAAAGTTATGCAGTAATGATTTAACCTTCCTGAATATGTATCAAGTTTCAAGTCATCCCTTTTTATATGAGGAGAAAGGTTATTTGCATCGATTTCTGTTTGCATGAAATAAGCTTATTTTCTCATTCACCATATGCCTTGAACACTAATTAAAAGTGTCACTTCTAATGTAAAAAAGTAATCATTTAGTAAATAAGTATTATTGGCTTTTTGGTCTTTGTGATAATCTATTTAAGGACTTTTTATTTCCAGGTAACTTCAGTGCTTTGATTACCACACACTCCTCTGATTTAAAGTGTTTTATAAATATATATTTTTTTTCCAAATAAAAAGGAAAAAAAATCTGGAAGTGCATCTTTAAGGACCCACACTCCTCTTACCCTGAGGCAAATCCATCCAATCAATATGAAACCATTCACATGCCACCATCTGCCAAGCAGTAGAGCAATGTGGCTGGAACAGACCTCTTATAAAGCAGCAGTGGTCTCATTTTCAGTCTATTAAGGAAGCACCAGAGCTCTCATGTGCAAGGACACAAACCTCCAACTCAGACCCTCTCACACCAGATTCTCCATGCTCTATCACAGGATTCCTGTAATTTTTGCTGCTTGAGTTTTCATGTTAATCATCAAAGTAAGAGGGAGGAGAAAATGATCAGTAACAGCCCTGTTTCACTGCAGTACAAAAATCAAGAACTCAGTTTAATTCTATCCTAATATGATTATAGCAAACCACTTAAATGCTGCTGCCTGTGAACTACAACCTGGCATTTTCCATCACCTCATTTTCCACTCTTCCAGAGGACTAAACACTTATGCCTAGAATGGTGTTATTCTTTTCCAAGACACTCCCGTCAAAGTTAATATTTAATTCTGATCAAAGAGTATTTTGTTGTTTGACAGATGGGAGAGTGCAGGTGGATGAGAAACAAAAGGAAATGCATGTGAGAGTAAGAGATGGATCTGAACTACAAAATGATTTAATAGAAGACAATGGGCTGAGAAAGGACACCACACAATGCAAGCACTAGGGCTTGCCCTATGTAGTAATTCAAGAAAGTCTCCAGTTCAAGATATCACATCAACACTAGCTTTCACAACACTGAGCTCACACACAGCTTTTTCATAAGCAGATCTCAATGATTTAAGATATACTCTACCACCTATACCACTGGCAAATGCACTGCATGACTAGCTAAAAAAGAGCAAGAGAAGAAAAAGAGAACACAAAAGGGTGCAAACCCCTTATGAATGTACACAGAAGAAATGAACTATTTTTAAACCATCCATAAAACGACAAGAATATGTGAAAAGCTAAACACGCAATTCAGTGACACTGAAAGTCAAACTCAGGTGGAAATGCTAGTACCAAACTGTTCATGTCACCTAACCCAAAGTCAGAGACTTCAAGAAAGAGAAGAGAAACAAACAACAAAAAAAATCAGCCCAATTAAGTACAGTGCCCTTCTCTATATGTGTGTGCAGGAGATTGGATGGACCAGGGGGTAGAGGGAAAAACCAATGGCTAAACAGGTTATTTACCTATACAGTAAGGTTTTTTCCACTGTTATTTGAACAGCTTACAATCAAGTGTACAGATAACTAACAACATAGCTTGTTTAGCTACTGAATAGTTTAAAAAACAACCAGCAAAACAAAGCACCCTACCAACTGCCCTGTGGAAATCAAGCAGGAGTGAGTGATCAAGACTAACACTGCATGACACTGAAAGTGCTCTTCTGGCAACTGCTCTTCAAGGTTAGCAAGTTCATGTATTTGAGGAAAAGAGTAGTCAAATTTTTTTAAGATTTCACTACAAAATACATAACAGCCATGATAATCAAACACTACCCACAAAAAAAGAAAAGGTCAGAATGCCATACAATCTGAGGAAATAGTAGGTGAAAAAGGTGACTAACAGTCTGGAGCTTTTATTAGTTTCTTCTATTTGATGATGCTCTCAGGAGCACAGGAACCTGTCCTTAACTCCTCTTCTGCCCCTGCTGTGGACCCCACCACAAAGCTGTACAAGCTCTGCTGCTGATGCAATGCCCTATCTGGTGCACTGAGATTCCTCCTGATGCTAAGGTGATTAAATATACCACATATCTACCTAGAAAAAATTATCACCTTTTTAATCTATGCCCAGAAAGGAAAAAAAAAAAAAAAAAAAAAATCAAGAGTAGTTAGAGATCTAGCTCCTTAAAGAGGTCTGGAATGAAAAGACAGTAGATGCAAAGCCAGACAAAAAAACTCCTATATACTTACAATCCTAAATGAGGAATTTAGATACATGAAGCTTAGGCAAGTAATCGTAGTTCCCACAGAAATCATACTTCAGCTGCTTTTGCACAAATATGCTATTTAATGTTGCTTGCCCGCTTTCTTTTCCATGTCTTATGAGATGTGTAATTTGGATGCTGCATAGCTGCTCTAAGTATCACACACTAATTTTCCGAAGACGTGTATTTGCAAATCCCATTGTGGATACTTACATTTGAATACTGGGAGACTGGAATAAAACTCTCCAGGGCAAACCAGAGCACAGAGGTAACAAAATGAGTAGATGTAAATAGTCCTGATGGCAAGAGAAGTCTTAGTGATAGGGACCAACCTTCATTTTCAAAATGGAAAACTGGGCATACACACAGATTTTAGGCATGCGTGTACATCAATGAATAACTGAAAAGGTTTCCTACAAATGCCAGCATACAGGCCAACTGAGGACGTGGGCCAGCATCTCTGCTACAATGCAAGAAGGGTTTGGAGAAGATGATTCAGCACCTTCCCAGTGCATCCAAAGGCCAGCAATGTCCTTGGTACCTTGGCTCCATGCTCCTCTCCTGGCTCCTAACAAATGCTTTGCCAAACACAGCATCCACTCGATCACACACTACATCTTGCCTGGCCAATTTTCAAAACATTTTAAAGAATCAAAGAGTCAGTGCTGCAAGACTGAAAAGCAAAAGGCAGCATATATGCTAGGTAAACATATTACTACAGCAATAAGAGATACCAGCATATCTATTCCCCGCTTCCCAGTTCTTTTACTTTTGCCTCAGGAATATACATTTCAGTGCTTTCAGTTCTCTGATTTTGTTTTCTTCCTTTTAAATTTAGAGACACTAAAACTTGTAGTCAACATCAGACATCCTAAATTCTACAGCTTGCTTTCCTACCACTACAAGCAGGATTCTACCCTACCTACAGAGAGAGAGTTAAAACATTTCTACATTGCTGTCAATTTTGTGTAATACAGTTAGCAAAGTTTCAACTGAGCACAAATGAAGCCGTTTTCAAAGATTTATGACTGCATTTTTAAAATGTATTTACTTGTAAATAATGAAAGGACCTAAACACTGAAGAAGTCTAGACTTACTAGGGAGATTTACATGAGTTCAGCCATTTTTAATGTGCCTATGTATAAGCACGAAAGCCCTCATAAAGAACATGAGCAGAGTCTTTCAACCAGCATTGCCTAATTTTAGAAAAGTTGATTGATTTGCCTTAAACTAATCTGCAATACAGTGTGCTATACACCTTGCACTCAGGCCAAATAATATCAATAACAAGAACAAAGATAAAAACCTGAAAGGGGGATTAATGTGCTGATGTTTCCAAGCATTGAGACAGCAATCAGAAAAAGATCTGGGAAAGA
>NW_010328070.1:0-11440 GCF_000700745.2 Antrostomus carolinensis | reverse complement strand
AGGAATCAAAGGAGATCGACAAGCAGCGAGCAGAAGGCTTATGCCTCCTGCAACTTGCAACAACGCAGGAAGGATGCAGAACCAGGGAAGATACAAAAGAGAATAAAGACAATAAAAAGTGTCAAGAGCTATTAATTGTCCCAACTACTTTTCATTAAAACAACTAGCACTTTATACATAGAGTATTTTAGTAACAGTAGGCAGAATGTAAATAAGTATTACAATTCCATATATTAAAAAAAATAATCTCACAATCACATCTGGGTCAACCCTATCCTGCAACCTATCCCCAAACCCAAAATGCTTAAAGGAGGAAAGAAAGTTTAAAATGGCTTAACTAAATAAATCAAGTTTCCCTCATGCTCCAAAGCTTATGCTTGTATTTGCAAATCTTGGGACTTCTGAGCAGAAGCTTCCTGTGTACATCTATTTTATTCTATTTCTTCATAAATAAAGGTTAAATAAGCTGCCCCAATAATGTACCCCAAAGCTCAGGGATAAACAGCTCCCTCATGAACATAGCTCATACAACTCTTCAGTGTATAATTTAGGTTACATAAATGACAACTTTATAGCAACAAGGAGAACAAAGGCAGCAAAATACAGAGGGTAAAAGGTAAAAAAACCCAGAGCAAATACAGTATTTGTGAGAAGAGCAATGCTAACTCTGAACCCTCCATACTGACACACAAGCAGGGAGGGGTTAAAGAAAGGCAACTAAAAAAACTTCTGTGGCTTCTCTTACTCTCTACAGTTCATGGAGCCAGTGTCTTGTGATCTGGATGTCTCTGGTCAGGAAACCCTATGGTTTTCCTACAGAATTCTCAGATTTCCATGGGCATTTATAGTTTTCTTTAAACTGCTCTTTGCAAAATGTCAGACATATCTTAGCAGATGACTTTTAGCTCCCTTTAAAGCAGGGCAGATGAAGAACAATGGGTATTTTTAGAACTTTTTTTAAAAAAGAAAGCCATTCAAAATACGTTAGTAGCTATAAAAATTGCTTGAAGGCTAAACTTCCTGATAACTTTGGTTACAATTACTAAGCAAAACATATTTGATGTTTGGGTTTCAAGGGATCCATACAGTTGAGCTTGATGAGCTGGCAGGTTAGCACCCAAGAGTGAGTTTACTTCTGCTCTGAACTGCCCCTTCCACAGCCACACGTGATGTTTTTTCTTCACTACTTCAGACTGACTTTTAACTCACCAGGCAGGTAAAACAGGTGAAGCAGTAGCCAGGCTGGTTTCCTTTTGCTTTTTTTTTTTTCTCCAGTTTGTGGACAAAAAAATGTACACAACAGGATGAGCTCTACCAGTCCCGGGGCAGCATGGATGAATTTACCTCACTTAAGGTTACACATCTGCAGGGAAGCTAGTCTCACCAAACCCCACCTGGTTCAGGCAGCTATGGGAAGTGGTCAGTTCCAAGGCACGATTCATCTGTCCTGCTCTAGAAATCTTGTTTATAGCAAGACAAATCATGCTCTCGACCTCACTGGCTATGCACTAAAAAGATCTCCAGTGACCACCAAAAGAGCTAGCTCTGGTAGAAAATTCATTTTTGGTCAGATTAACCCCACCATGGGCTGACCAGGTGAGGTGAACAAGGCAGATGGTCTCCAGCTGATGTCACCTAGATGCAAGTTAATCAGAACTTTGGTCACCTGGGGGCTCTTACCACCACAGTGCAATCTTTGGTGTAACGCAGCATAGCTGTTCTTAAGAACAAGCAGCAATTCAAGGCAGGCAGGCTTCAGGCAGTCCAGGGAACCAGATCACAGAACAAGACACAATGTCAACACCAAACACACCCCTAACAGCTACACAAAGCAAACCCTGTGAGACTACACTGGTTTGCACATGGGGAAAGTCCAACACCTCCGGAAGCACATAAGCATCTTATCAAACTAAAAAACCCACCAAGGTTTATTTCAGGAACTCTAAGCTAGATGCTCTCTCTCTCTCTAACAACAGAAGCTTTGATTCTGGACCATAACTCCAAACAGCAGAAGCCTCAAGAAAAAAAGGGTTCCAGCACATACAATTTATGACTGTTGGGAAAAGCAACAATTACATCAAAACAGCTACTCTGAAAACCTACCCAGCTACAGGCCATCACCCTGCAGTTTAAGAGTATTTCACTCCATTGCTTGAGCACATTTATATTCTTCCAGGCAGTTTTCCTGATGTTTTATAAGGATTCCCCAATGCAACAACAAATGATCTTTCTTTTAATAGTATCACTGGATGCATTGTAACCTGCATCTAGGGACACCCTGCTCTGCTCAGATAAAACTTAATTGTTCTTCTGACATCGAACAATGAAGGAACTTTAAACTCACCTAATAAATGAAACAGGCCTCTATTTTTAACATTTTCCATAGCCTCAATGCCTAGAGGAGCATGTATCAAGTGAAAAAAACTTAAAAAAAATGTTCCAAGAGAGCACAGATAACCAACATACACCCAGTGAGCAAAGAACATATTTACTTTTTTTAATGGTGTCAAATAAGAGATTAGATTTTATTCTGCTGTGGTAGAAGTCCTACTTCTGCAGGTAAAGGAAAACCAGAAATCAGAGAGATGCTATGGACCATTTTACAAAGAAAATTTTAACTACTGGCAACAACTGGCAAAATCCCTACAGCACATTTGTATTGTCTCCTTCCCCAGATTATTTACCTCAGTTTCTTTTGCCTGGATGATCTTTTGCTTTCTTCAAAATACCAGATAGTATCGGTGCACACTACAAAATAATGTGGTTTGGTAGTAGAAATTTCAGCTCCTGATCTTCTAGGTTAATGGCACTATTTAAATTTAAGACACAATGAACCTATTAACCAATTACTCCCACTGACCTTACTGGTAACAGGAAGACTGTCACTGAGAATGAGGACAATTAATCTCTTCAGCTGGTTTGGAGACTACCCCAGGCAGATGCATGATGACATGGCTTTATCTATTCCCACCTTTGTCACTTCTCAGCTGCCACATGGTAAGGCACCAAGACTTCGATGCTTAGGAAATCCGACTGCCACAGAATGCTCCTCAGCAGCCCTGATAACTTTACACACACCATTTTCTTTTGCTCTCTCCACTGTCATCAGTCAGGACTTAAAATTCAAGACTCCAGCCTTCATCAAGAGCCTCCGTACACATGGCCTGTGCCCACAACACCAGACTATGAAAGCTTCTGTGATAAAGACTGCAGCTCTGCACATGTTGCTGACAGATGCAAAATTTCCTCAAGTAATTAACTCCCTGAATCTCATCACTTGCTGTTTCATGTGGAAAGCAGGGCCAACCTTTCCTTCTGTATCCTAAGATCATAACAGTAATTTATTAAAAAAAAACGTGTCAAAACTAGATGCTATTGCACATGTTTCATAAGCTTTTAAGTAATGAATGAAGGAAAAAAAATCTCACAGATACAGTGATATCAACTATGCAATCCAAAATAAGACTAGATACTAAAAATGAATGTTGGGAAAAAACAACATGTAAGTGTACACAGTAGTATCTTGCTCCAAATGCTTCCACAATAAATTTTAAAAACACTGCAATCAGCTTAATGAAGGCTTTCCTTTATTCAGCTATTTAAGAAACCAGAAAAAAACTTCACAGTTTCTACACAAGAGACTGCTTGTAAGGTTCAGATTAAGACAGACAGGCCAGATGCTCTGGTGTACCCAATTTGCTCATCAGCACTTTCCTAACCTGTCCACAAGCTCAGCCTAACCATTCTGTTAAAGCACAACTGCTGAGCATCAGAGCTGACGGGTTAACAGAAAGGAGCAAAAAGCACATCAGCCCATGACAGTCCCATACCACAAGAGGATCCCAAATGCATTGTTCAACGCTACATAAGCAACATAACCTGGCAACATTTCAAACAGGTTTCCAGTAGAATGATCTGCAGAGAGCAGCATGAGATTCAGGGAGTCAAGCAAGGAGGAAGACCTGGTGCCATGCCACTGCCAGGTGTGCTCCTGGGTCTGGAGATCCCTGATCAGTCCCACCTGCAGCCTCTGCCACCATCTCTGGTCCAGGTGCTCCATTTAAACTCAGGGTTGGGGCACAGAGGGGAAAAACTCCAACCTTTCACTTTGTAAGGAGACCACTTAACCCTTGAGAAAATGGATGGAAAACAGAATAGGTTGCATATATCCAGCTGTAATCTCCAGTAACACATCTCTCTTGAGTAGAGGGTTGGGATTTTTGACAGTCAAACATTTGTAGGCTAAGACTGCTTAGATGCACTGACATACACACAGATCCAAAAAGTGTGTCTGTACTACATGCAGCATCCTACTACTACAGATGATCTCTTAACTATGTGGTTCCATAAAGGGTAGTTAGTTCTGGGTGTTAATAACCCTGACTCAGAACTCTGTTCAGCAATTTAGTCTCATTAGCTAGACCATCTGTGTAAAGGGAACAACCTACACTGTCATAGCACACAGAGCCTGGGGCTGACCTTAATATCTTCCCCCACATAACAGCAGAGGACATGAGGAGAGGAATCTGGCATCAGTTTCTTTCTTTCTGCTGCCAGAGGAAGATAATCTGGGCTGGAAAGCAAGTTTCTCACCCCTCCAGTCACATTGCCAGCTGCAGGAATTGTGGAGTGGCAACTTCTCTCCCTCCTAAGGTCCCACTGGTGAAGTGGGAAATTTGGCCATCCTGTTACTGTTAAGATATCACAGGACTCTGACTTACTGGGCAGAAGAGAAGTTTCATAAATCATGTGGAAGAATAAAACCTCCTGATATTATTCAGAGCCAATGTAATCTACTTGATGGACTGGAAATTGCCCAACATGACATGGAATTGCATTGCAAATATACAGTATTAGTTGCTTTTGATCTTCTTGGCCCATCCTCTGCATCACATATCTGCTAGGACAAGCTACTATACACTGTCTGGTGGATCTTCCTCCAGGTTCTTCCTGCCTACACATCAGTCCTACTCAGGACTTGCTGACTACTGTGTAGGTTGCTCCTGCAGATTTATGCAGGTCAGAGGAACTACAAGACAGTAAGGACAGATCCCAGCACTGAGCGAAACATGCAGTCATGTCCAAGACATCTTTGTGTAAATTCAGGTTTAGTCATCTCTTTCTAGGCACACTGTTCTTCCAGAATCTACTTTTATGGTCAAAAAATACCACACTCCCTCCTGAGAATGGAAAAAAGCAAAACAAACCACACAAACCAATCTGCTCAACGTGCTACTAACTTCAGGAAATGCCTTTTTTTTTTCTCTACGCATCTCTTTCATCTTTGATTCCTTGACCACTTTCATCTACTGTAATTATTAATTTCATCTGGCTGCCACCATGTCAGAGCACAGATGCAGAAAGCAGTCCTGGTGCTGCTGTGAGCTCTCTGTTCATGCAAGAGCCTGAGAAGAGCCCTAGTGAGCCAAGTACAAACCATATCATGGAGTACTGAGCAAAAGGAAACTCACAAGGAGGAGGATTTGAATGACTCTTCCAAAATGTAATTAAAGCTGATGTTTACCTTAAAGCAGTTAAATTCAGGAATGAGTACATTACCAGAAAGGCTGGTATTGCAAACAGCAACAAACATGCATCTCAATTAAACCAAAAAGCAACTTGCCTGGATTACGAGATACTACCTAGGATGCCAGTAAGAGTATATAAAGTGCTTTAACTCTTCTCATCATAGCACAGGAGAAATAACCTCTGACATACCAAGGCTGCTAGCAGGAACCTTGTCCCATGGAAACAATGCTTCTATAAGGTTTCAGCATTCAGTTTTGCTGCTCTACAATTCCCTTTTATCTAAGGGAAGAGCTCAAATTAAGGCTTTTCCTGGATGTTTGATTTTGCAAATCTTACAGTAGTTTAGTATCTTTGAAACTTCCACCTGTCATCCATTCAAGACTTGCCAGTGGGTTAGAAAGCTATTAAGCAGCAAATACATGGCCAACAGACAAGCAGGATAGGATAAGGACTTTCCTTAGAAAACCAGGAACAAAACCAAACAAAAGCTATTCAAAAAGCACAGCTACTTGAAGAAGGAGCAATGATTAAAAACTGTTGGCAAGTAACAGACCTGGAAACAGGAGTCTGAGTATCATACCAGCTTTTCAGCACATGCTATGAAGCTTGCTAGTCTCAGATCTAGAAACAGTAATAACCTCTCTAGCAAAGCCATGGGTGCTTAATACAGCTCTACGGTACATCCTGAACTGGAGCTACCAAAGCCTGTTTGCACACCTCCCCCTAAGCAGTGCAGCAGCCACCCTTCTGCACACCCCCAGGCACCCAGGGGTTAACTCCTCATATCCCTTGACAAGCTGAACCAGAGCAGCTGGGGTATTATTATTACCTCCATCAACTGGCATGCATGAGGAGGCAAGGTAAATCTGTAACCTACAGCAGAGGGTGGGCTTTAGAATCCTGCATCAGGTAGGAGAATCCCTCCAGAAAGATGAAGTTTTGAAATTTTAGTGGGCAACACAGAGACAGGCAAGTTTTCTTTGCCCCAAGGGTGCCAGGCCTTCTCTTTTGACCTAGAAAGCTCCTCCAATAAAAGTATTTCTATTAAACAATAACCATTTTTATATACCTTAGAGAATTTGGGGTTCTGCATAAACAATGAACAACAGCTTAGCCAAAGGTAGCTTCACACTGGTTACTGCAACTGAAGAAAAGGGCAAATGCATGAACCAAGATGTTAAAAATCTTAAAATAAATTTGAAATTATGCATTTGTACAAGAAAGTAAAATACAAAGGGATACAAAGTGAACATGCTTGTTGGGAGGTCGGGAAAACCACTGTTTATTTATTACCCTTAAGAAACCATCAGCACAGAGATTTATTTTATAGCAAGCCAGTGTGCCTAACTGGAAAAAGGACTAAAAAGCAAGGGCAGATAAACCTGAACAACAAGAAGATGCAAAAACTCTTTAACTATACATTGCATGGAAGCATGGAGGACAATGGTTCAAATAAAGTCAACTGTGTTGGAAATAGTGCATGAAATCCCAGAAGTGACAAAACTACTAGTCAGTGAAGAAAATGAAAGGAGCCAAGTGGAAGAAATCAATCAAGAAGAAAAAGTAAGCTTTTTTTATAAAGGCAGGCAAGGGGCCAGATAATATAGATGGACACACATGAAAAAAACCCCACAGAAAAGTGTAGCTTTATCTAGAAGTACAGCAAGTGATAAATCTGATAATAAAGTAGGAAGCAGGGACAGATTTGCCTTGAACTAAGGAATGACAGCAAGCAGTGAGGGGTGCAAACAATTTTTCTTGCACTGGGAAAAAAACCCACCTTCTAATGCAAATGGATGAGCTGATTAACAAAGCTTGCAGAGACTGTTGTGAAAGACAGTGAATGGAGAGAACCCAAGGGAGACACTAAGAGCATGTAAACCAAATCAGGGAGCAGCTGACTGCATTCAGAAGGAAGAGGCTATAGGGGCACTTAGAAACAGGAAAACAAGAATATGACCTAGGCTGTATGAAGCACCAGCAAACATACTGAAGTGGATGGCAATAGGAGGCATCTGCTCAATGTATTCTTACACTGCAGAAGCACCAGCAGTTTCACAAATACCATTTACTATTACTACTTTTTAGAATCTGGGGAAGCACCAGGACACTTATTTTTACTGAAGTAATAAAAAACCCACACAGAAACAACACTTGTTTCAGTACTAAAGCCCAACTGTTGAAAGGTGGGAAAAACCCTTAATTTATGGAATCCCAAACCCAATCTCCCATGCATTAACTTTAAATCATTATGGAAACAAAGGCTGTGTATTTTCTCTGTGAGGATAGAGGAGTACGTCACTTTTTAAAAAAATAGTTTACTATGTCAATGAAATTGCAGATGCTTCTGTGCACTTCAGGGACTTCAAACATTGCATCAATTATCTGAATAAGTAATGAAAAGACATTGTGAATAAAATGGTTCACCAAGCCTGGTTCACATGTCAATTGCTTTTTGAATCCAGTAATATACTGTAATATTTGACATGTTATTTCTTTTCATGAGAGGTTAAGAGTTTTCTGTGCTTCTACACTATACTTGCTGCACAGTTTGGGGGAAAAAATCTGATAAAATATAAAAGGCTGCAGTAAGTACAACACATATTTAGACCCTTCACTATAACCCTCTTTACACACCAAAAAACCCACTGAAACTAGAAGTCTGAAGTCCAGCCAAAGGGGAAATGTGAAAAATCTCACCAGCAGTTTGGGCTAGTGATAAGGTTTAAAACTCAAATCTTTGACAAACTGGACTAGGTCATGGCAGAACATGAAACGTCTGTTTGTTGAGCTATCGTTTCCAAAGAGTCTCTCTCACTGGCACCTGGAAACAGCAAGCATAAGGCTGATTATCATTTCCGTAACCCCCAAGGAAAACTATCATGCAAGATGTCTGAGTAAGAGCAATGCTGTTCGAAGGCAGCATTCATAAACAGAACAAAGATTAAACAAAAGGCTAAACAAGTACATCATAATTAACAACTACAACCAAACTTTCAATTAAGATATGTAAGAAAAATCAAGGAGAGGTAATTAAAAAAACCCACGAGCGTATACACTTTCTTCAAAAAATGTGAATTGGTACCGTGAAGTAAACAGGCTAATTGGAAGTGACCACAATTATTTTGTCACTGTTACTCAGTTTAATCATGATTTTTCATCTTGCTCTTTAATCCTGTATCTTCCTTGCACTCCTTTGTTGTTTGAATGCAAGATTCGTCCACCCAAATTCTTCAAAAACTAAGCAAAAGTGAAGAAAACACCAGAGATTTGACTTTGTATGACAGGCATATTTTGCCATTAGTTTTGAGGCACTCTTTTCTGCCTAGGACAGTATTATTCTTACAAGGCCAGAATTATAATTATTACACACTCCCCCCATTCATCCTGCACAAATCCACATTTACTACAAATGGATCCTGACACGTTCCTACACCAATAATGCTATACTCAAGTGTTGGGGTTTTTTTTTATCCAGGCAGCTAGACCAGTATAAAAATATGATGTGATTTCACAGAGATTTTACTGTTAGGTATGAACTTCCCTTAAGGCCAAAAAGCAGTTACAGATAATAGGAATCTAACTGGCAATATTAAGGTTTTACTTCTTTCCTCTTATGTATTACCCTTCCATGAAAATACATCCATTCTCATTACTTTTGCCATTCTTCAAAACTGTTACTGGGCTGATCTGAACAGTAACAGTTAGTTAATGCTGATAGAAACAAGCAAAGAAAAATGCTGACACAACCTAGAGTTATTTAAGAACTTATTTGCTACACATCTATTTCTAGAAAATTAATAAAAAGTTGCTGACTCCCAGCTGTAATAACCCCAGGTGTACCTAGGCAAAATAAAAATAGGTAAAAAAGGAATTCCCACCCACAATCCAAGAATACAAACAGCAAAATCATTTGCTATTAACTTCTGCCTCTCCCCCCCACAGGGCTGGCATGAGACCCAACACCCTATTGACATACACATCAACTATTCCTGCTTAGCAAAACCTTAGCAGGAACCATCTTTCATAAAGTTATTTCTGCAGCTATGCAGAACCAAAATTCTGCACTTTAAAATATGCTCTTAAATTTAATAGAAATTGACAGGCTTAAAAAAAACAACTTTCTGTTCTGGTATATCACTACACATTAGCCCAACCTAACCCTTAAACTACCCAGGAAGAGTTCACTGCCTGCAGTAATGTTTTTCCTATGCCCGTTTTTAAAGTTGAGGCTGCAGGGCCACCACTGGATTGCTGTTCTGTCACCTTTTTTCCCCCCCCATAAAACCAGGGTATCCTGAATCTGTAAAGCAGCCTTGTCTCAACTAAAGCCATAGCACACATCTTACTTAAAAGTCATACTTCTGAACTTTTACATTTGAGGCATTTCTTTCTTTGTACCAAGACAAAAATATATAAAAAGTCTCTCCTGTATAGGGCTAAAGAGTTAACTGTTTCAAAATCCCTTTAAAATTTAGATAAAAACATACATGCCTGTACCACGTATCTCACTAGCAATGCTGAAGTGGAATGGTGCAGGAATCTCCATCTCCTCAGACCACTCCCAGGCTTCTCTACTGCCAAAGGTAGGCATGCACCTTCTCTCTAAGGCTACATTGACAGGCTTAATAGGTGGAGTAAAGTAAAAGTAAAGTAAAAGGCTTATTTCTGCACATAGGCTTTTCCCCCTGCATAGCAATAAGCCTCACATTATAATGGATTTTTTTTTAATATATAATTTAAAAATTATTTTGGTATGATTTATCTTTCCTTATTTTTTCCAAAAACATCTCAGAATATTAACAACAAAATAAATGTAATAATAGTATAACATCTTCAAACGTTACCTAATTTAAAAATCTAATTTACCTTTCATCATTTGGGCTTCCTTACTATTTTATATGTCACTCAGTGTGGATAGTAAAATTAAGACTATCCATTTCATTTTTGCTTTGAATACGTTGCAAGTTCTGCTTCTCAACCACTAGAACAGCGTCCTTGTTTAATGTTTCCAATATTGCTCTGGAACTTTTAAATATATATATATAAAATAGGAACTGTTTTAATTTTCTTTTAAAAATTCTCAACTGCTCTCCCTGGCCCTTTTTAAAAGAAAAGGCCAAATGCTGGCACAAAACTAAACCTCCAATGTATCTGTTAAATAGTATTATGTGGCCTTCCAACTAATACAAAGAGACAATAGAAACCTTAAACGGTGCTGAGGGTGCCATTGTGCACAACGACCTTCCAACGAGGGCAGTGGGAGACCTGCTTAAGAACCCATAAACAAATGGAACAGTAATGCACTATGAATTATCCCACTCTTGCTCTGGTGAAATTGGAAAGGTGATGTCCCACCGCAGGCAGCCCTTCCTCCAAGTCTCCACAGCCCGTGTCAGTCTAAACCTCTTGTTCAACACGGGACATCACGCTTAAAAAAGCACTTAAATAAAACATTTAGAGAAATGTGTCTTTTTAACAACCGTGTTCATTGATAACACTTCGTTCAGCAATACGACTTTTTTTTTGTATTATACGGAATAACAAGCAAACAGACGCTTCAAATATATCAAATTTACTCTTTTTATAGTTTGGAATATTATCAGCTCATTGCAGGGAGAAAAAACCCGCTATCGGCACACACCCGTGCTAACTTCCATAGTTAAGTATTATGCAATTAAAGCTATACTGTCATGGGTAAAAACTTTAATTAAAAAACACCTTAATGGTGCTAATCACTGCAAACTAGATTGAGCCCGAATCTCTCCAATTCGCCACCACGCAGGAAATTGAGAGAAGCCATCTGCAGAACTATCACACGGCTGAATTTAACTTTTTCTTTCTGGTTCTGACACCCGTGACGCAACCGAGCCCCGCAGCCCCCGCAGCCCCCTCGGGCACCGCGGTGCCC
>NW_010328069.1:0-13012 GCF_000700745.2 Antrostomus carolinensis | reverse complement strand
TGATTGGTTTACCGTCTTAATGCTCATTTTATTGGTAGTTTATGTTTTTTCCTTTAATAATTTAGTAAGCTATATATGGTTGTTGTTTGGGGTTTTTTTTTAATCTATAAAATGGAACATTAAAAAAAAAGTATTTTTGCTAGGAGTATTGGGCCAGTATAATACAGTATTGAATCAAATACATGTGCTAACACTAGAGACAAGGAAATTACTAGCAGATTCAGTAAATGACAGGCATGTAAATTTGTGGTTTTTATTATGGTCTGTTATTTCAAAAAGATTGTTTTGTTGAAATGTTGACCTCTGTCAAATAAAGAAATAATACTACAGCAGTAATTCTAAAGAGCTGACAAACCTTAAAAAAATTAAATCTAAAAAAAATCCAAACCAGATTAAAAACAAAACAAAAATTATTATTTTATCAAAGCACTGAAATCTGTGAGGATAGCAGATTACTGATATTCAAAAAATTTCAGTAATGAAAATTAAAGGGTAACCAAACCTCCAAATATTTCAGATGTTACTAGATTGACAGCAATATGGGGAACACTCAAGAAAGATCAGTAGATTTAGGATATCGGACAAAAATGTGCATATGTATACATGTGAGTTTTGAGTCAGCTGTTACCTCAAAGTTTGTTCTGAAATGCCAAACAAGTAAGTATCAGTGAGACTACAAGTTCTGGGTGAAGATGAAAGAGAGAAAAAACAAGATCAATGATACTGGAGATTTACCCCTCTTTTTATCTCAGAAATAAGTGATATTTATATTTTATATTAAATAATTAATGTAGCCAGAAAATATAGTAGGAAATGGGTTATATAGTAAATTCTTCAAAAGTGGTGATGTTTTTGTTAGGTGGTCACCATTAAAACTGGTTACAACCACTTGAAATTTTTATCTAGGAAACAGTTTTGGTGAAAGGGTGCAATGCATAAAAGAAATCACGATCACAAGAAAAGGACTTATTGTAACAGCAAAATACTACACACACACACCCCTACACCCCCTACACATACCCTGACTCCATCCAAGTCAGACAACTGGCAGGAAAATTTTCTAACATAAGGTGTCTAGAAAATAAAGCAACTAAATGCAGGTAGGAGTCTGTTTTTAGAAGAAAGAATATGAAAATCATTGATAGAAAACTCTACAGATTTATATATAAAAGAATAAAGCAAAGATTCTCTTTGATGACCTAAATAAATAAATAAATTTGACCAAATATGAATGAAGGTTATTTCTAAGAAGATAATAAACATCACAATGTATTTACATACGTAAGCTGTTAGACTAATTCACAGAAATGTGTGAAATGTTAAGAGGTTCATCATTGTGGAAAACCCTTAAATGCTGAATTTATTGCTTTTCTGAGAACTATAACCAACATTAATAGAAATGTTGTAAGAGTTGATTAAAGAGCAAATGACTGGGCTACATGTATGCAAATTAAAAGGTTTGATGAAATCTCCTTTAGATAACCTGAAGTGTTTGTATCTGAAATGCTGGTAGTTGTTCATAAATTCTATCAAAACAATGTTTATTCTCTTTGATAAGCAGTGAGTGTTACCTATCTTCACTTTATTAAACCACTGGATGAATTCACCCTTCCTATGTTAATTTTCAGAATTGAACTTTTTTCAATTAATAGCAATTATAATTAATATGGTGTTTGAAAGTAATTCATTGGAGTTGAATTTAACTAGCATGTCTCCCCCATTCCCAATATATGGGCATTGTAAAATATGAAGCTTTTGTTGACATTTTTCATTGAAGAATCAGAAAATTATCGTTTTAAGCTTTCATTAAGATATTTTTTTTGTTTTCAACATTGAGTAGGAATGTTTTTGTAATTTAAAAATATTTTGCAAAGATGACAATTCCAATGCTGTGCAGTACCAATGTTTTAATTCCTCTCAAAAGAGACAGGAAGAATACTTTCTGCTTGAAATTAATCTTTTTTTTTTTTTTTTTTTTTTTTTAAGGCACAGTTGCTGTGGCTGCAGGGGACCCAAATAAATGCCAAGTACATAGGAGACGTTATGTTACTAAGAACTAGACCATTGTCTCTTTGCTGAGGAGGAGGTAACAGAAGGGTCTGTTCAAAAATGTTGATCATGCTAGCTGTCAAACCGTAATACTAATTTATCACTCAGTTTGACATCTAAATTAAAAGATATATGATGAAGATAAAATACATGCAGTGTAAATGCACAATTAGTTGGAAAAAGCATCCTTCCAATAGTAGTCAGTAACATGCTCCCAGACTTGAAGGTTCTATACTATCATACCTCCCAGAGATCTGTCTTATTTCCAGTGTTATTCACTAATTCATAATGTTTTAAATTATGAGAAGCAAAATTGTAGGCACTTTGAGTAGCTAGACTACAATTCAAAATTTTCTAACTGAATAAATTTATATGTTGATGCATAATTTTGAATGTCTAAATTAAAATGAAATTGTTGGAAAAAATAAGGAAAGCTGTAATATTGTCTGACAAACTATATTGTATCAATCAGATGCCTCTAGAAGCAAGCCAATACATGTAGGCCTATATATGTCAAGAGATGCCAAAGAGAAGTGTCACAGCTTCCTAAAACCAAATAACTGCATCAGTGAGAAGTGATGTCAAGCCTGGAGAAAAAGAGGTATGAATTATGCTATTCACCCAGATGAAGAAGAATGAGAAACATAAGATAATAAACATTGGGAAAATTTAGGAAACAATAAAAAAGCAAAAGAATTTCACTTCAACATTAGTTACACAAATGTTTATAGATTAAGCTTTCAGAAAGTAACCTGAAAGCTCAAACATTTCAACACATTCAAAACAGTGCTGTTATCACAAAAAAAGAGAAAATTCATTCTGAGAATATTAATGAAGGTATTGCCTGGAAGATATGGGAGATGTTATGACTCTCTTTTGGAATAGTGTGGTCAGATTCTGGCATTCCCCTTTTAAAGATCAAAGCACACAAGAAGAGTGATATCCTTATTTCATTCTGCTTCTACGACTTTTGTAGACAGTCCTAAATACACAGTGCTCGTGTTCCAAAATGACATGGTGCAATCCAGCTCTAGTCCAAAAACAGTATTACTACATTGGACTTCAGTATGATTAAGCTAATTAGCTTAGTTTCTCAAGTGTATCACTACACTGGCAGCAAAAAAAGGTTTTGAATCAAAGCTGGATCATGTTGAGCCAGCTTGGACAAGCAGACCACGCTTGAGTCTATTTTCATGAGATAATACAGATATATATCCAGAGGGACTGGAAGTAATATATAGTAAACATATCAAAAATCAAGTATGAAAGTTTTGTAAACAAGTGGAAGAAAATAAAATATCTTAGTAAACTTCCCCTCAAATTGTCAATTAACTTGTCTTTCAAAATAGTTTAATTAGATGAAGAAAAGTAAAAATTATTGCTAGTAATGTGATTTTACAAATATTATGTTAAGGTTAATTTTGTTGTTTTTTTTTTTTTTGTTAATGTGTAGTGCAAAGTGTACAGTAACCTTGTGTCAAGTGCTTCTTTTCTACCTGTTATTTCTCTGAGGGGACTAAAATGTGATTCACTGAGGTTCCAAGCAGCATTTTTTAACAGTTGTTACAAATTCCATGTAAAAGACACTGGCTAAGTACAGCAGGATAGTAGCTGTTACACTTGCAAACAGTCAGTTTCAAATCAAACAAAAAGGATCATAGCTTTCTTGACTTCCCAAAAACATCAGGTGAAAACCTTTTTAAGTTCTTGACTTTTCCCTTGAATTCAGTCACAGATATGATCTTCACCTTTGTTCTTTTACTAATATTGACTTTCTTCTGTGGTTTCTTCTAGCTCCAATAGTCAATAAAGAAAGGTTAAATAACCTCAAAATATTGGTCCATACAAAAGCTGTTACTTCATCACACAGTTCCCACTTCTTTATCTCAAAGCAGCAGGTCTTACTGTTACTGAGGATTTTTTTTATTTTTTTTTTTCCCTGTAGATTTCAAGATAGCAATACAAGGCCAGTTTCACTCACATATGTTCTAAGAATTAGCTCAGTGAAAGAGTAATTATTTTAGGCTTATCAACTACTTAAAATTATATTTTTTTCATTGAAATGCACCTTTAATTAAGACTTATTTGTTAAAAAAACTGAAACTCTGGGATAATTTCTGGACTGAATCAAAGAGTGTGCAACCCAGAACTGTCAGTCTCTCAGTGGTTAGAACATTAATTCTGCACATGTCCATTAACCTGAAGACCTCAGGAACAAATTAGATTAATGAATTAAATAGATGGGTGTGATTTTGTCCCCATTTGTAGACAGACAAATTTAAATTCCATCCATTAATATTTTTCTCCAGCAGAATTTAAATATGCTCTATGAAAGTTTCTTCAGAACATTCCTGGGTATCTCTATCACCCAATATCAAGAAGGGATCCAAAAACATATATTAACTCCTAAAACCTATTAGTGAATGTAATACTTTTCTAGCTCAGTAATTTTGGAAACTTCATCTATGTGAATTTCACTTAGGATAGTAATTAAAAAAAAAAAAAAAAAAGAAAGAAATCTTAACCATCCCCATAAAATATTTTGTAAAGTGTGTATATTTAAAATAATTTATTTTGAAGTTCATGTTGTTTTCATTCCCTTTTGACTTACTGTGTATGTTGTTAATTTAGGTTTTATGTAATTTCAGCATGACCACAGAAAACTGTACTTCTTTTATCCTTTAAACTTGTCTAGGACTGATACTTTAATCTTTTAATCAATTCCTTTAAATGACCTCTCACTTCAATGACTGACATCTAGTGTATATAATTTAATTTCAGACTTCTGCAAAGGTATATTTTCATTTACCTCTCCTGTTGGTCTCAGCTGATCTGGGCAGAGCAGGATATACAGAAACTGACTTCCTGTTTTCTCCTTGCTGTTAAACATGACTTGGGAGAAAAGTCACTTTATGTGCTTATAAGTTGATCTTCAGCATAATGACTTCTTCCAGAAACTGTGTTTCCACAAGAGACAGATACTCAGAACTAGATTCATACACAAAGGAAATGACATTTTTCTAATTTCAGAGATATAATAAAGCTGAAGACAATTTACTTACACTAATGTAAGATTTGAGTAAGCAGATGTAATGCTCTTAAAATCATAGAGGACTCATTGGAAATAAAAATAAATTTTAGAAATCAGAAATACCTCATTTAGTTTATTTAGAAAATACAGAAAATCTAGAGAAATAGTGGACTCAAAATTGGAGATTTTTATTGGTATTATGACAAGAGATATTAAATATAAAGACAATTAAACCAAGCACTAGATATTTAAGTGCAAGTATGTACATGCGAGCTAAGAAATGGATTCATGTACATATCCTTAGTGTCATCTGTCATTGTATGTGCTCTGAAATAGCCTACTATTTCTATTCTACAAGGCTACAGGTCTCTTACAGTCCAGGGTCAAATCAACTAGGCCCGAGCGGAGATAACATTAACTCAAATATTTCAATGTCATTAACTAAGTTAAGTTTCATCAGTGAAGCCCATCTCAAGGTGTCTAACATATTGTTTTAATAGAAGGTAATTTTTGGTTGTCTAAGAATCATAGAATGGTATGGGTCAGAAGGGACCCCGCTCTGCCATAAACAGGAATACCTTCCACTAGACCAGGTTGCTCAAAGCTTCATCCAACCTGACCTTGAACACTTCCAGGGAGGGGGCAATCACAATTTCTCTGGGCAACTGTTTCAATGTCTCATCACCCTCACAGGAAAGATTTTCTTCCTAATATCTAATCTAAATCTACCCTCTTCCAGTTTAAACCCATTTCCCCTTGTTCTATCACTACCTACCCTTGTAAAAAGTCCCTCCCCAGCCTTCCTGTAGACCCCTTCAGGAATTGGAAGGCTGCTATAAAGTGTCCCCGGAGCCTTCTCTTCTCCAGGCTGAACAGTCCCAGCCCTCTCAGTCTGTAGTCATAGGAGACGTGCTCCAGCCACTAGATCATCCTCTTGGCCCTCTTCTGGACTCAGGTCAGTAGTTGCATGTCCTTTATATGTTGGGGGCCACAGAACCGGATGCAGAACTCCAGGTGGAGTCTCACAAGAACAGAGCAGAGGGGTAGAAACACCTCCCTCAACCTCCTGGAGATGCTTCTCTTGATGCAGCCCAGGATATGGTTGGCGTTCTGGGCCATGAGTGCAGATGGATGGCTCGTGTTAAGCTTCTAGTCCACCAGTACCCCCAAGTCCTTCTCCTCAGGGCTGGTCTCAATCCATTCTCCCACCCAGCCTGTATTTGTGCTTTGGAGTGCTCCAACCAAGGTGCAGCACCTTGTACTTGATGTTTGCGATAAGAAGACTAAGAAGAAAATTAACCCTATCCTATCTAAAACCAGGACAATGTTGTTGAACTTAATGAATTTTGCAGAGGCAGCTCACCTCTCAAGCCTGTCAAGGTCCCTCTGGATGACATCCCTTCCTGCCACCGTGTAGACTGAATCACAAAGCTTGGTGTCACCAGAAAAACTGCTGAGGATGCACTCAATTCCACTGTTCATGTTGTTGACAAAGATGTTAAACAGTCCCAGCCCCAATTCTGACCCCTGAGGGACACCACTTATCACTGGTCTCCACTTGGATACTGAGCTGTTGACCTCAACTCTTTGGGTGCAACCATCCAGCCAATTCCTTATCCACTAAGTGGTCCATTCATCCAGTCCATGTCTGGCCAAGTTAAATACAAGGATGTCATGCGGGACAGTGTCCAAAGGAGGAGTATTTAGTCTTATTTGATATGCTTTGGTCTATCCCATTTAATTTCCAGATGCTGCTTCAGGAAAGCATAAATTTGTGTTGTGAGAATTATCAGCACCTTACACATGTTTTGGCTACTCAGGAACTTCTCATGTAATAGTATATGCCTGTGTTTTGGCAACTGAATCACATCACCTGACTCATGCCTAGACAATAACATTCAAACACTAAATTTAGATCTAAAACCTGGTGATTAGTCCACCTTAAGCCTCAGTTCAGTGGCCAGATTTTAAGCATCCAGGTTACTTAGAATGTATGAATTTTAGTTAGCTAAAATTATCTGTGATAAATTTAACCACCAGAACCAATCTATGTAGAGTTTCTGCCAGATATAAGATTATGTATCTAATAAAGTTTAAATAACATTTACATTCTTATATATTTTGTGAAAAATTTCCTTTTATTCTTTGTATTTTAAATCAGTTAAATGATAAAAGCAGTCATTTATTAAAATGAGACTTGCATGATTTTCAGTAATTAATATGTTGGGTTTTACTTCCAAATATTTGTATTATCTATGGATGTAGTCCACAGAGGAAGTACTTTCAAAGAAATAGGGAATTTTTAATGAATCTGTTAAAAGTAAAGTATTAAGATGGAAGTACTCTTGGCTCCTAGTTCCCTATACTTCCCAGCTCAGTACTCAGTTTCTTAAGCTAGTAGGCAACATGCTTACTGAGGTTTTTATACAGTGGAAAAAAAATTGAATTTGTTAATGGAGTTGGTTTATTATAAAACATTTTTTGCAGTATATTAAACAAATGAAAAAAAGGAATTAAAATGTACTTTACAGTATTCTTCAGACCTGTTGTAGTGCACAGCACTGGTAATTACTTGATTAAAATAAAATCTGACATGTTGATAATATTTTAATTAGTAATACTTCTGTGACTTCCTGGGAGGTGACATGCTAATTTTGGCTTGCAGCTTCAGAGACTGGCTGGGAAGCAGATGGAGCTAACTCATTGAGTGGTCTCCTTCCTGCCTTTCATTTTTATGGTCTGATAAAATGAAGCTTCTTGGTAGGGTAGGAAAAGATGTCATGAATTCTTTTTTATTATCAGAAAATAATGATAAAATTATAATTTTTGCTTGCTAGTTTACCTCAGCATTTATCAGCACAGCACATTCAAATAGAACAGCTATCCTTCTATTTAACAGTTATATTGTGAAGATTGATTATATTTCTGCTCTAGACAAACTTTCCATCTGAATGGAACCTATTTCTATTTGATCCCACATGCTTCTGGAATCTCTGTCTTGTCACTGGAAAAGACACAAAAGGAAAGACACAAATTCTCACTTGTTCTAGCAAAACAAAAAAGAGTTAAAAAGGTAGCATTACTGCCTTTCCACTCTGACCTTCTCTAGACTGACAATGACACCTCCCCTGTATTTTTATAACAAACAGATAACTCAAACTAACGAGTGTTCTCTCTTTCTGCCCCAAAACCACAACAGTTTTCTAGGCTTGAATGTTGTCTCTTGTGTTCATTGTAAATACCATTCCAGGTTCAAAATTCGTGCAAAATTGCTATCATGCTCCTTTAGTAAGAAAGAGGTATTCTTTCCCTCTCAGCGTCTGAAACAACAGAGGTCACTCTTCTCTTGTCTTTCCTTTCAAGTCCACTTAAGGGGTCTGTTTATAAAGCCTTTTGCAAAAAGTCATAGATTTTCTCTGTCTCTGCTGAGATCCTAGACTCATTCACCTCAGTTCAGGGATACGATCTTATCATATGAAGCTTGGAATCTTCAAGCACAGCACACCAAGTTCACAACTCTATTATGAAATTACTTTAATATGATATGACAATATATTTATTTTTTGTCAATTCAAATGATTTCTCACTTATTTTATGCATGTAAATTATTTTCCTTTAAACCATTTGTTTTCAGCCATTCTCAATAATCTACTGTTATCTGTCTCAACTCCTCACTATGCCCTCCACATTTTTAGTCCTACTTGTAAGAGATGGTGCATACATTCCTGAGCTGGCTCTTGCTTATATTTCTGTTAGAAATAAATGATATAGTGGCAATATCCTTAATAAGATGAACTACTCATTTTCCAAAAAAAGACTATTAGAAAATGACAGAGTTTTGAACATAAGCCAGCCTGGCTGAAAATAATTAGATAGGAAAGCCAAAATCAAATCAACAATTGTATGAAACTAAAACAATACCTAAGATTTTAATTAACCAAAGAAAACAGTCACATTTTGTGAGACACAAAAAAACCTGATAATTCTGGATGCAAGTATAACAAAGAAATTGAGGTAAGTCAGTAATTTTCATTAGAATTTGCTTAAATTACACACCCACAGCAGTGTAAGTTTTCAAAAACAGACCTTAAATCATTGTTTTATTGACCTCAACCTTATACATTAAGAGCAGGCACTGCAGAGTCTTCGCAGTGGTCTTCAACATGGCCACAGAGAAAAAAGGAATTGCACTGAGGCTAATGCTTTGTTGCCAACACAGCAAAATTATACAGATAAGTGAGACAGTGCTGATGGAAGATGTTGCTCTAACACTAGAAAAGGTTTTGACTGGGTTTTTTCAGACTATGAGCTGGGTCCTGTAAAGTTGAGCAATTTGAGTGAACAGACACGATATAATATAATAAAAGCAACTGAACAGATAGAAAATTGAGTTTTGTTTGGTTAATTTCAGTAGAAATATTTGAAAAGAACAAAACACACAGAAAATGATAGTTTTCTGCTATGTCCAAACTGGTAGGAAAAACAGATGTACTGCAGTGGAACTATTTTCTATTAAAGGTTTTCTAGCTACACAATAATACAAAATAATAGAGAGGCAAATATGCAAGAAAACTGAAAATGTATTATTTTTAGTTGTTTTACTTATCTATGAATAGTCTAAAAATACACAACTAGAAGAAACATATTCTTAAAATGATTACTATGACAACAAATTTCAAACCTGATGTTATAAAACTTGATTTAAAAGTCAATGCGTCTGGAAGTTAGAATATTTCATTGCCATGCTTGAAAAAGAAAAGAGTTTGCTTACAAAGAAGATATTTATTTTTAAAATTGCCAATTTTTATATAACAAAGAAAAGATCAGCATTCTGTTAACAAAATCTCTGCATTGGCTGACCTCTTAAAATTAGTCAAGTTCTATTCCAAAAACAACAACAACAAAATCACATACTATTAATATATAATAATTTTTACTATTTACTGTATGACACAGTGGAGATGGGTTTGAAGTTTGTCAGCTTCATTGTTGTCTTTTATTACAAGCATCAGTAACTTATATGGAGAAGAATTAATCGAGTCAAAATTACAACTACTTTAATATAAAAGAAGTAGCATCAGAAATAAGAATGCAAACTTTCAGTAAATACTTGGACAGTAAATATTACAGAAAACTATCTACATTATTAATTCTTGAATACAGCTACAAATACCCGAGCCATTTTCCTGGTAAATGGTTATATATCTGTTTAATAAATATGAATAGACTTCATAAATATACAAAATGCATTTATTACATTAACTATAGTAAACATTAAATATTAATTTATATTTATATTTAACATTTAAATATGCCTATTTTAAAATATAAATATATGCATATATTTGCATGTGTGTATATACATATAGACATTTACCTATATGTATTATGTGTATATATATAGATATCTATAAAATCAATATATCAGAACACGAGAAGCCAATTTGCAAATCCCTGAAAAACAAACAAACAAACAAACAAACAAACAAAAAACCTTAATGGAAGGCAAAAAATATTTAGTCACTAAATCTTCTTGCCCAGTGATGTCTAAGACTACTAAAAGCATAACTTTCATTCGGGAGGAACCAATACAATGTGAATCTACACATTAGATTTTCTAATAAAGAACATATTCTTGGAAAGAATATCTAAGGTTGTTTAATTACAGAAAAATGTGTATTTCCTAAATAACTTAGGGGCAGTACAACATTGTTTTTACACTAAGTGCATCTAAAAAAAATATTAAATAAGAAAGAAAAAAAAATGAACAAAATATTCTAAACACTTTAGTCAAGTAGAGATAGAGCCACTGTTTGGAATCTGTGCAAAAGTTTTGTAAGGATTCTGAAGAAAGGTCTTGTCAGTTGTTGACAGCAGATCAGTAAAGACATAAACTGAGTCTTTTATTAATTTTTTGAAACAGTAAGACTTTGAAAGAGACAGACTTAGGAAATACAACATAAACAGTGGCTTGAAGATACTGGACACAAACTAAAGCCTAAATCTTTCAAATTCAGGAGACCTTATGTTTCATAACTACTGAAAAACAAACAAACAAACAAACAAAAAAAAAAAACCCAAAACCACCCAAGAATATAGCAAACACATTGTTTCAAGACAGATGAACATGTGGCTGAATGGAAGATCTATGACTATCATTCTCTAAAAGAGCATTATGGAACAGGGCAAGGAGAGTAACATTGTGCTTGCTTGGGGAGATTGACATGGTACAGTCTTCAGATCAGACTGCCAGTGACTAGACATTCTCATCAGAGTTTTCAAATAAGTTTCCATGTTGATGCTACCCTTTTTGGTCTATTTCAGAGCTCATGATAAATTACTTTTATGCAATGTACAAAAATTACAGTCAATGCCATTTTATTTTGTATTATTAATATTAAAATATAGTAAATAAAAAAAACAAAACAAAACAAAACAGGATGACAGAGTCCTCTGAAATGACATAAATGGCATTAGAAATGGGAAATAATTAATGCCTTGCATCTGACACGGAGAAAAGTGAAGAGCAACAGGCTTTTGAAAATGTGTTCAACAGAAGCTAAATTTCAACCAAAACAGTAAGGCAGATGTTATGAGCAGAATGAAGGCAATAAAAGTAATGTTATGTTAATAATCTTGTATTTTATATAAAAAAACCTGATATTATCATATTCTAAAGCATATTAAATTTACAGAGATACAAAAAACAGTTTATAAAATGGTAATATTGTCCATTTGGGTTTTTTTAGAATGGATTTTAAAACAAAGTTAAATATATCACAATCCTAAATGAAGCTCCAAAGAGACACATGCTGAACACATTACATTATATAGAGATTGTGAAGATATTTTTTTTTTTTCGGTATGAACCTAAGAAATTAAACTGTTAAATTTCTATTGCAACATATGTAATTTTCCAATCATGTTGGTTTGATTTTCTGTATTTCTTAATAATGGTAGATGAAGTTTTATTTCTGCATATAACTTCAGACATTCAGGCCACAGTATGTTATATGTTACCTGTTGTTTGTCCCTGCCCTCACAATTTATCTTTAATAACTTTTTTTTTTTTTCTATTTGCTGTTATACCTGTGTCCTAAGTGATCCCAAGGCTAGTAAATCATGCAGATGTCATATTATGAAAACTTATTGCAAATAAGTCAATAAAAAAAATATCCAAATAAAATTATGATGAGTACGGGAGCTTTACAAAGAGGCTGGTAGAATTAATCTAGAACAGAACCTTTTTAGTCTCAATCAGATCAGACAATGACGTGCTAGGGAATCCCACAGAAGATTAATCCAGAAAAGTAGTTGTGAACAGATTAGACTGTACAAACTAGCTGGGAATGAGAACGAAATCACTGGTATCAAATCTACCACTGCAGACACAGGAACCGGACTCAGCTAACTACTGTGATTTACAAAATAATGGTCTAGGGACAAACAAGAGAAGAGGGACAAAAATAACAAAGTCACCTATAGATTCAGACAGTCTCTGAGCAGCCGTCTAGCTGGATATCAGAATTATGCTTGATATAGATCTATTTTCAGTAATGTTGAGAATCTGGTGGTTGGGGGTAACTCACCCTTAGCAGTAGCTCATAATAGGTTTACTCTATTACATTGCCATGTTGCTATACAATTAACATAAATAGGGTTGGCTCAGATAAGTGGACAGTGAGGTGGACTGAAAACTGGTTGAATTGTTGAACTCAAAGGGTTGTGATCAATGGCACAAAGTCTGTTTGGAGACCAGTCATCAGAGTGTGTACCAAGGTTGATATTTTCATCAATACTGCTTAACTTCTTCATTAATGACCTGGATGTTTGGACAGAGTGCACTCTCAAAAAGTTTGCAGATGATACAAATCTGGTAGGAGTGACTGATAAACTAGATGGTCAGCGAGGAGCACAGCGGTGGCAACGGTA
>NW_010328068.1:25938-30335 GCF_000700745.2 Antrostomus carolinensis | reverse complement strand
ATGCATCACATCAGGTCCCATGGACTTGTGTGGTGATTTAACTCATCCACATGGTTCTCCTCTGAAGCTAGAGCAAACATCTGTTGCTCACCCCTCACCTGTAGTTTTCCAGCAGATAGAACCATTAGTAGCAGTTAGTCATAGCTGTATCATTCTTAGCGTGACTTTTGACAGACAAAATGAGACAGCAGCTGCCCTTATTTGGGGTAAAGCACCACTGCCCTAAGCAAATTTCAAGCAGTCAAGGAGCTGTGCTATGGGCTCTACAAGCTACAATTGCCTTGAACACCAAAATACCCTCTTCAAACTTCTTTGAAGAGAATTCAGCATCCTTAAGAAAGACATTAAGTAGAGTCAATCCCATTTGTCTAAAAGTCAGCCAAAGGATGATCTATTAACAAAACTGCTGCATTTATCAGGCTGGAGCTAGTCCTTACAGAATCACAGAATTGTCCAGATTGGAAAAGACCTTTAAGATCATCGAGTCCAATCATTAACCTCATACTGACACGTCCCCGACTAAACCCTGTCCCTCAGCACTATGTCTAAAAGAGTCTTAAATCCCTCCAGGGATGGGGACTCCACCACTGCCCTGGGCAACCCCTTCCAATACCTGAGAACCCTTTCAGGAAAGAAATTCTCACATCCAATCTAAACTTCCCTTGGTGCAACTTGAGGCCATTTCCTCTTGTCCTATCACTTGTTACTGGTTGAATAGACCAACCCCCACCTCTCTACAGCCTCCTTTCAGGAGCTTGCCCCTTAGGCAAGTGACCAAAAATTTTTATACAGGCAAGTGTTCCACTGGTTTTGAGACTCTGGTGCATAAGGATGACATGCAAGGAGAAGACTTCCCAAAGTCTAGCAAAAAGCTGTATAATCATTAGCTGGACACGCATGCTAAAAAATATGAATGCAAACAACAGTGTTTTCCCCTAGTTTGTATACCTTATCTATCCCTGAGAACATGAAGAATCAAAACCAATCACTATTAAAAACTGTATTGGCAGATCACCTGTTTATTAGTGTGTTCTGGCCTCAGGTACAGGGAGACGTCAACCTAACTTTGTAATTAAAATAAATTTATTTTGTTTTTCTAGCCTATTTGAAATAGTAAATGTCTGTATGAGTGGTGTAGCTATGTTTAATCAGCAACTAATTACAATGTCTGAAATTTGAAAAAAAAAAAAAGGAGCAAATCTTCCAAATGAATTTCTAAAGTGGATGTTAATTTTCCTGGCTACAGTTAAGAAAACAAAATTTAACATTTACCAAAGTCACTGACAAAGTACAGCTCAGTACAGAATCAAATTTTCCATGAATATTTGTGATAAGTGATTGATGGTTTATATTATTACCATATGCAGTAGTTAAACATTTTTAAAAGTAAACCTTATAAAGAAATAACATAGAAGATAGTATTTAATTTCCAGTCAGAGGAATTTAAGAATTTTTCAGATACAAGTGTTCTGTATACATGGAGTGTGTAGGTCATGTAAACATAGTTTAAATGTTCATAACAGAGTGGTTGTGTAAAGCATCTAAAAACAATAAAACAATTATGAATGTTTGAAACTAAACTAATAATCAATATTTACAAGTTGTAAAAATTGTAAAAATAATAAGACTACATTTGAAGTACAGACAGGAAATATTTTAGTGCACTTTGAAAATGCAGACAGACAAGATTTTGTTACCTGCACCGAGTTTTATGAAGAAAGATGTGTACAAAAAGTGCCTGTTTCCCCTAAACAATATTATTTCTGAATTTGGATTCTACACAAACTAATTTAATTTAAAAAACTATAGGAAAAATTTATTTAGATTGAGCCTTCGCATTCAACATAACAGATAATCACAATACAGCTCTACGTTACAGTGACTTAATTTCAGATGCAGAGGGAGGAAACCCGGAAGATTGACTCTTAGGAGAGTTGTGTTTTGTTGTGCATAAACATTCAACATTTCCATTATAAGGAGGAAATCTTTCAACTTAATGTAGACAGTCCTCCATTTAGAAATAGGCATGTAGCATTTATTACAACTAGACGAGAAGCTGGCTTGTTACACTTGTATTAGAATAACTGTGCACAATTTATCTAGCTTTTATTTTCATGAAAAAGTTCAAAATGTGCTCAGACTATGACCTGTTGTTGGAATCCAACAGAACTGTGTGGAAAGAGAAATGTCAAATATTCTAACAATCATACATCACCAGTTTTGCAAACCATGTTCCAAGTAAAAGAGAGCAACATGTTAGAGTAGTGCATAGCTGAGTGGCACAACTTAAACTATTAGTCTTTTTAACTTACTCTATCTAGGAATGTTTAATCTGAATTATTTAGCCCAGTAGGTTTATTCTTTTCAATACACTTATTAAGAACACAGAGAGCCATAAATTTAATGAGTATTACTGCTGAATTTGCCTTTCTTTGTTAACTATATGAAGAAGTTTTGAAGAAAAATAACAAACTTTTTTTAAAAACTCTTCTATGCTGGGAAGTGTCTTTTTCTCATAAGGCATATTCCATAGGGTATTTTATCTTCTCCCTCAGTGACACCTGAGTTTATACAGATGATCCAAGCCTATGCAAGGTGAAATCTTGATTTTAATTGGACAGAATCCTATGTACACATTCATCCCTTGGAACTAAAAGTTTATTTAGGAAAAAGATAACTTTTTCTTTCTTTGAAGACTGGAGTGACGGGAGCATTGACGTGGTAAGGAGAGTGGGGCTGGGAGACAGCTGTTGGACTGACAAAAATGAATCAATGAAACTAGTTTATAAAGTCTTGCAGCCTGGTGCCATTTCCTCTGAGGATGATAATGACAGAAAAAAACTATTCTCTTCCAGGAAGAGAATGGAAACTGTGGAGATGTTGTACGCTTTCAAAAAAACCCAGCTTTGTGCTAGGGCTGGCCAAATTGCTGTCTCTGCCAATGAAGTGACATTTGTACAGATGAGGCTGGGAACTGGGAAGAAAATTACTTTTATATCTTTTACACTGACCTGGAAATTGATTTCTTTTGGTTTAGATATTCTGCATTAATCTCTTAACCTCAAATAAAACTTTCCAAATACGTATATTGGAAAACCGACTGCCTAATCCCTCAGTGAGTGAAGCCAATTCAAATGTTGCTTGAGCAAAGACAAAACCCTATGCTTGCCTGGAGGTGTTTTCTGGGTTGGTTTCATGACCTGATCCAAAGCTGATTGCAGCCACTGGAAGAAGCACCACTGCATTGCTCCAGGCTTCAATCTGCTCTACACTTCTGATCACTTTGTCTTCTAACACTTCCTTCTCTGGAAGAAAGTGGACAGAATTTTGGACAGTGGGACAATCATCCCCATTTTTCCTGGAAAGAAGAAAACTCCTCCTTCAGGAGGAACAAGACGTGAAGGAAAGCTTCACAAAGCAAGGTCTTAGGATAGGTGCTGTGAATTGCTACCTGAAGGAGCTCCTTTCACTCCACTGAAGGCATTTTGAGCCTGGGAGAGCAGCTTCTGACATAGGCATGGAAGGTAAATGCTGGCCATGGCTTCTTATATTTGCCTTTGCAATATTTGCACACTGGCAGGGCTGTTAGAAGGAAACTTTTTCACCTGTGAGCTCAGTGTTTCAGCAATAGCCATTAAGGAACCAAAAAAGAAAAAAGACAAAAGACTGTCACTGTCACCTCTTAGTTTAATTTTCAGAGTCGATCCTAAATTTAGCAGTGTTACTGGAAACAATGCAAATAAACTCAGCACACGAAAGGACTGTTTAATCTGTCACCAAAGTGGTAGCATTTGAATTCCTGTGTAAAACACCTGAGAGTTTAGTAAGACTTAACACTTCTCTAAAAATATATAAACTGTCCACAATTAAATGAATTACCTGATCATTAGAGAAGGCAGAACTTGGGGGATACATTTTATCCTATAAAAACAAGGAATAAGTTTAAATTTTCCCTGCTGAATGAGGTACACATGGATTTCTGCCTCATGCTTTATGTACACTGTTGCTAGCAAGAAATCTAAGTAACTTAAAAACTCTTTTAAGTGGCAATTTTGGATTGTACTGTGCAATTAATAAATTGCAACTTATTACCACAGAAGAACCTAGAGATCATATGGAGCTGAGGTACCTACGCACATGTGACACCAGTAATACAATATCTAGTTTGGGATGAGTATGACTTGGAAATTATTTGTAGAAATCCTTATGATCCTCAAGTATATCTTGTATGTAACTGCTCAGGGACATGCATAAGCCTGAATATTAATTACATTTAAAAGGCAAACCCTGTCCCTAACCATACTTTATGTGTAGGTTCAAAGGAGCTGTGCTATGAAGGCAATGAACATCAGGTGGGACTTTTGTGCAGCTGGAAATTTTGCACAGCTAGTGATAAA
>NW_010328068.1:12153-25911 GCF_000700745.2 Antrostomus carolinensis | reverse complement strand
CAAAGCTAAACCCTGATCCAGAAAGATTCTCAACTTCAGGTTTAACAATAAGACCTTGAGTACACTCACTGTTTTTGAATTAGGGGTGTCGCTGGGTTGAAATGGAAGGTCAACAAGGTTTTTAAAATTACCTTTCCTTTGTGTATATGTTGATAAAAATTAATTATGAGATCATACAATGTCAGTGGCAAAATACATTTCTTTCTACAAACATTCAGCATATAGTGCTGTATACCAGCACACTGGATGTCAGATATCTCAAAAGATTACTCAGAAGAAACAGAATAATGTGCAGGAGAAAAATGCAAAAAAGATTTGCAGGCCTTAAAAGAAAGCAAGGCAATAAACATAGTGCTCCTAACCAAATACTCATAGCTGAGGCTATTCAGCATCTATTTTTCCTGGAGCAGAATCAAACACTGCTCAGCACTCAAAACTATTTCAAACCCAAATTGCACCTTTCAAACCACACCTTTTCCTCTGTTGGTGAGTTCAAAAATATTTTGAACAGCGGGAAGAGCCTGATTTACAGAACACATCCCCAGAACATCTGCCAGGCTCAGCATCTTCAAAAACTTTCAGATTAATTCTTTTGAAATTTCATACATTAACTCAAAGCTTCCCTTGAGAACATGTCCATTGTATCCATGTATATGAAGTGTATTTCTGTAAGAAATTACTGGTGAAACTACATTCACTGCCATTCCCTCATCCTTCTTTGCACCTACCTTCTGTGTTAGGTTTGCTTTTTAAATGCAAACTTTTGGGAAAGTCTGCTTACAGATTTTAAGATAAATCAATGTAAATATTAAAACAGGACCCTTCACTTAGTTAAATTCTAAACTAAAGCTAGGAAAAACATACTTGAACCAAAATACTTAACATTTCTGATTCTAGTAACCTGAACCAAGTCTTTGTGAGAAAACTGCTTTGTGACCTTACAACATCAGATTAATTACTGTTGCTTGTCAGGGAAAATACTGTCTGAGGGTAGGTTTACAAAAACGGTTTCCATTAAAGTGGGCCTTTTGTTTAGATACACTGAAAATTTCCCTGAAACAATAAATCAGCCTCTCCCAAAAGGTTTCAAATATAATCAGCAGTGTAAAGGAGGTAGTGTCTCAAGGCTATTGATGGTCACACTGGTTATTAAAAAGACTGATAAGTTTTAAATCATTGCCATAATGGATGTGCTTTAGAAGATGCTGTAAATTATTTTGATTACACTCATCTCCCATTTCAAACCACTGTACTCTAAACAGGCAATGCAGGAAGCCTGCTCAAACTGATCTTTTTCTTTGCAAACTATAATACCCTACTTCAAAACCTCAGGAAGGTGATTTCAAAACTTTTCAGCTGTTCAGGAACCCAAACTAATCCACTGAAATCTACTGACCTCATATATGGAAAATAACCAAGTAGGAACTAATGTGTATATCCTCTTTGAACTTCCTCTTACAAATTTCAGACTTAAGAAAAAGGCTGAAAAGGAAAAGCATTCTTTCCTATAAACATTAAGCTTTACAATACCATTCGTTTTCCGTTCTCAAATTAAACCGGAGCCCACATTTTGTTATGGTTTTAAATTATCTGCAATCATAACACCTTCCCCCCTTCTGAAATGTAGAAGGCAAAGCATATCCAGGATCATAAAGTTTGGGGTTGTTTTAAAACCACTTAGGAAGTCTGCAGAAACTGGACTCCCACAACTGCTTTCCATTGAGAGGAGAATAGGTTCCCAAAAGGACAGAAGAGGTCTTTGTTTTGGGTTGTTTAAGATGCAGAACAAAGGAAACTTTGACAACAAACAAGCCTTAGCAGACCTTAGAAATAACCAGGGTAAAAACCCCAACTTTCTCTTACAGGATATGAAAGAAACAAATTTCAATGCATTCTCAAGTTTCCTATGTTTTTTCCCAGGCAGTACCTGACACTTTCCCAAAGCCACAGAGGACTCCATCCTAAAAGATGAGTGCACTCAGCCCCTGCCTGCTCCACCATATCGTTTAGGAAGTGTTCAGAGGATTGCATGCTCATTTCCAAAGTTCAGCTTCCCTGATATTGGTGCCCCGCTAAACCTCAGCAGATAGTTTTTCTTCCGTAATACACAGCTTTCTCCTGTTAAGTGTGATATCTTTTGCTGAATGCATCCTTTTTCAAAGAGACTTTTTTTCCCTAAAATATCAAGCTTTCATTTGTTGTTTTCACTCCATTCACCGAGAGACCAGCTGAGTGTCCTGACATCTCTCAGCATCATTATTTCCATTGTTTTGTAAAAGGCTTTTGCTGTTCTCTTGTCGCTGGGGTTGGTCCTGCATGGCTGAAATCAGTGTGAGTTTTGCCACTGAATTGCATGGGAATAGAAACAGATCCTCAAAGCAAGGTAAGCTTGTCAAAGCCTGATTCAATCTCCTTTCAGAGCAGACAATGCACTTACTCTTCATATTAACTGGTTTTGTTTGCAGCACACATTCTGGTTTCTAGTAACCATGTAATGTTGGGAAACAACACAAGGACTTGAACCTCTATAGGCTTTTTGCACTCAGCATCTTTTTTTATCAGGTGAATACACAATTTAAGATAGAGATTTTTATACAACTATTATTTACTTCCGTTTCTGGAACAGTATTTCAGGCAAGTGAAGAAATCTGCCATTTACGTTTGAAGTATGTTTGGAAAGCTTTAATCCATAAATTCATCCACTGTAATGCAAAATTCAGCACATCACCTTTGCTTTCTCTCTCTTTTTGTAGGAACTAAAAAAGTATATTTGTTAGGAATAAACAGAACTAAGTCACATAAATGCACTGGAACATGGAGGGAGCCATTTCCCTTATCAAACTCCCCATATCATAAACACAGCCAGAACAGATGTATGTATGTGCTTGATTTCTCAGGTGATTAGAAGTGCTAGCATGGCTCTGCAATCCCCCAAAATATCTGGCATTCTTTTTGACCTACTGACCTCCTCTGCAAACCAAAATACTGCCTTTCAGCATATGTTTCAAGAAAGAAATCAATACTTTCTCCGAGATCTGAGGACAGGCAGCCATAACACTTCTAAAGACTTAAGGCCTAGTTTGCAGCCAGCCCTCACACCAACACCTTTTTCCATTCTTAATGATACATAAATACATATCTATTCATATGTCTCATTTGCAGGGCCTGTGACATTGATGAAGTCACAAGGTAGATCCATCAGAAAAAGGCAAATCTTGTGTACTCTTTTCAGGAGAGCTGCATTGATGCAAAGAATTAGGGCAATGGCCTAAACATATAAAACAAACAATGACTGAAGGCAATGAGAGAGGAATGGCAACATAGGTGCCAGTTCTGCCCCCTGTACTATCAAAATGTCATGAGGAGTCTCCATGAAAAAAGACAAGCCATGACAGAGCCAGCAGTGATGGACTGATGATGCATTTTGTTTCATGTACTTCTGGTAAAACAAAGCCATTAAAAATTTTGCTATGCAAGACATGACCCAGAAATGCTACATCAGCTGATACTGGAATGCAATCAGCTTTCTGAGGATGGAGGGGCAGCATCTTATAGTATTTGTATATCTCAACCCAAGACAAGGAATAAGCAGTGGATGGACAACCCACAGCACTCAGAAAGCCATATGGTTGTGCACAGATGTGTCATTTTTCCCAAGCCAGATACAATTTGCTTGCCAACATCAGTGATTGCATAGTAATTTTAGGGCCATCCAACCATATCAGTATGTATGAGACAGTAACCCCACTTCGTAATAGAGTTGTCATCTGGCTGGTGGGCTTGTATGATCTCACATAGTTGTTTGCACTGGCTCCTGCAAAGGACTTGGTAATAATGAGAAGTTTCATAGCATCCCATAGCACAAGCTCAGCATAATACAACATTCTGTTCCAACCAGTGGCATTCCCCAGAACCCAGCACCACACCAGTTTCATTTTGCCTTCTCTCCCTCTCCCTGTATCCACAGGTCCCCAGGCCTGCTGACAGGAGGTCTTAATGCTGCTGATGTTCAACTTCTGTCAAAGAAAGTGGCCATATTAAATCCTATAGCTGAGAAATGTCCTTCTTGCATGGATTCAAGAGGAAGAAACAGAGACATTATTCCCCCTGTTATCACTGAAATCCCACATAGGTGACAGGGCTGTAGCCTGCTGACGCACAGGTCTTCTACCCTCCCCATCACATGAAGACCCTGTCTGCATATGAATTTTTTAAAAATTTTTTCTCTCACTTCTTGGCAACTACAACCCAGCAACCTTTAAATAAATTCTCATTTGATACTAGCAGCTCTTCTTTAGAGTTACAATAGGAAGTGGGAGCACAGAGTTTACCTGTTTCTGAGCAGTGACTGACAGTAGCTGTCTTACAATATACATTTTGTCAGAGTCTTTTCTTTCAGTCTGATGACAGAAAAAATTTAACTCTAAAGTGCTACACTGTACTTCAGTCAAATTCTGCAAAGCTTACTTTTGTGGCTGAGGAGAATAACTTTGTTTTCTCAGGTGACAAATCTGACAGACTCTTTCATACAATGGAATAAGCCTCATCAACCAGCATGAGTCTCTTAAAATAAGATGTTTTGCATCAGTGGGCAAAAGCCTAATGTTTGTAGTGATTTAGTGTTGGATGACAATATTGGGAGTGCTTTGAACAGGGGTGAGGAGGTAGGAATAGAGCCCTCAATTTCTTTACCATTTCAATTTTTTGAGTTTTCAGGTTTCAGATTAAGAAGGAGGTTTATGCTTAATGGAAAGCCACTCTGACCTGTGATGGTACCATGGAATCTGCCCATGCTGACTTCCCTCCAGGAGTCAGTGAGGAGCATTCATTTTTCATATTTTCTAGCCTGATGACTTGGCAGTGACTGCACCATAGCTTTGTTGGCCTTCATCCAGCAATCACTGTCCCAGTCTCAGTAGAACACAAAAAACAAGTAGCAGCTCTGAGTGTCCTTTTTGGAAGAGTTGACAGGCTTTACCCTGCAGAGTCCTTCAGGTCTGAAATATGCTTGGCCTCCACTGCTTCACTTATTGTGTGGGTAAACTCAGTATTTCTATTCCAGTGCTATCAGACTTGGACTTTTGACAAGCATTTGCCTGCAATATTAAGGCAAGATCCTGTTGATTTTAGCAATTTTCCAGCCTTGTTTGTTTTGGCATCATGAAGAAGTCCTGCCAACGACAGTGATCTGATACCATCTCTGAAACATCCCTCTTTATCAGAGAACACTGCAGTCAGGGAATAGTGATCGTGCAAAGGCACGCACTTCCTCTCACTGCCTCAGTTCCAGCTCTTGGAATAACTTTCGTGCCAAAGGTAACAAGAGGATGCATACATTGAAATGCATCAACATTTGTTCATAGCATTCTCATATTGTTCAGCAAACTATTCTCTTTGCCTGTAAGGAAACACCTTCCTAAATGATGACAGCAGGAGTTAAATGGCATTTGCATCAGCTGAAAGTAATACTTTTTTCATTTGTACTGCAGGATATGAAAAATTCACATGAACTGAATGCCACACAATACTCTTCATGATGAGCGATTGGTTAGCTCTCACCTGGAGAAGCACAGTATGGAAAGAACATCCTGCTGACAAAGACTGACTGACTGTGTTTGTGCTTATCAAACTCTATTCTGGTAACAAAACCTACATTTCTGTTATGGTTTTACTTATTGGAGATTAGCAAAACACCCATTTGTTGAACAAGAAATGCATTTCATATGCAGAGGAGACCCAAAAGCACAAGGTGTTGGTCCCAGCCTTACTGGAGTCAGTAGGAAAATTCCTCCTGAACATTTCAGGCCTGCTGAGACAGGCTTCAGATGAAGACAGTGGGGCAGATGAGACAGAACTTCTCCCTTAATCCGCCAAGCCTTTGCTGCTGACAAACATATATGTAACAGCATGAACCATCTGTCATCTTAGTCCTCACGCTGAATTGTCATGAATGACTGCCAAAAAATACATGTTGTAATTCACTGACTGAATGATTTTTTGACATACAGTAAAATAGCCAATGACTTTTTTTTTTTTTCCAATTAAAATACATATAAGCTAGCTGTATGTGTATCACTACATAAAAAACAGTCAGGGAGTGAGCTTGTGTGCTGGGCTAACTCACTGTAAACACACCTCAGCCCAGGCCAACTGGCACCTCCCAGAGAAGAGTACAGGTAAAATTGCACCTTATGTGTCTCCTCCCTTTCACAAATTCCCCCAATGCTCTCTTGTAGGACTCAACACCCTCAAGCACCCTGGATGCCCTTGCACCCTACCTATAATACACACCTGTAGTCTCACGCAATACCCCGACTGCGGCGCATAACATAGTCCTCACTTTAGTTGGAGATAGAAGGGGAAAACAGAGAAAACAGTCAGTATGTTTAAGGCTGGAAGGACCCTATGTGGGACCCAGAGAGATAGAAAGTCAAGTGACACACAGATGAAGTATATCTGCAATGATCTCAGGGCCAGAGCACAGATGGCATCCTGTTTTATTTAGCAGTATAAAGGTAACCCAATACTTTTTTCTATGGGACCAGGACAAGCTATAAAGGATGGTCAAAGCATCTGCCTTTTTCCTATTAAGCTTGTTCTTTTTAATTTCGGTACTGTTAATACATATTTATATAACATTTTCAAAAGCATCCTGCTTGCCTCGGCTGATATTTGCTACCACTTTCACTACCATTTGTTGCAGAAATCAGTTTCTTCCTGCCCCTGTGTTTTGGCTCTTTTTTTTTTTATTCATTCCTTCTTTTTTTTTTTTTTCTTTTAATAATGGAATGTATACACTCAGCAGCTACCATTTGATTTAATATGATCTACTTTTTCTATGTTTTAGCACATAGACTGAGAGCTAAAAATACATCTAAGGCCAACAAAGCTTTCAGTCAAAATTATAGGAATTACATATTCTGCTTTATTTAAGCAGCAAACTAAACAATTTTTTTATTTTCTGCCAGGAATGAACCCCTATTCTCTCCACAGCTTTGCAAGCAGTTTGAGCTGGCTCTGTAACATGCTATGGCAGTGCCCATGTGCCAGGCTCCTTGAGCCTTGACTTTTTTGTTAAATACTTGAGGACAAATGGGTAAAAATCCTGTGTTCTGGCATGAAGAGTTTGTGTTCTGTTAGTGTAAGGAAAGGTGAATGAAAATTGCCTTATGTGTGAAAGAGGAAAGAAAAGAATTTCAGTTAATTTGAGGCAGACACACTCCCAAGCCTGATCTCTCAGCTCAAGTGATTTCTAATTATAAAATTCCTCCAAAGATAAGTGTCCTGTATGTAACTCGGAGCATAGTGCAGCCTACAACAGCCATTGTCAAAACACCTTGAATTCAGACAGCGTTTTGGATTAATAACTGTCAGGGGGAATCAGAGAAAAACCTTCTAAATGGTTGGGAAGGCCAAAGGGAGAACTGAACTCCAGAGGTGGGAGCACATGGAAGAAGAGACGCCTCATTATATAGTCATGACCTCAAACTATGTCTGAGGATTTCTTGCTCCCAAACTAAAACTAACTTCCTACTTTTGGGTGAGGAGTATTAGAAAAAAAGGACAAACACATAATTAACAGCATTGCCTTCATCTTCCCCCTTTCTGGTATTTTTGATCTTGAACTGTTATTTATTTTGGTCCTTCTTGATGAGTCAATAGGTAGAAAAGTTGAGATACAAAAAATATAAAAGCAGTTCCTCCCATCTCAGCTTATTTATGTATCATTCAAGTGCTTTACCATCTCTCATAAGACTGTATTAGACAGAACGGCAAAGCAATTTTTTTTTTTTTTCTGGAGAGATAAATATAGCTTGACATCTGTTTGTTTCAGACTGCAGATAGTGCTGTTAGCATGCAGGTTTCTTAACCTCCTCTTTATTTATCCAATTTAGTATATAATATATAGTAAAAGTATTAAAAAAAAAAAAAAAAAAGAAAGCTCGCTGGTTTAAAATTATTCTTCTTCTTTAAAATTCTTCTGCTGCTGCTTCAGGCTCAGACTCAGAACAGAAAGCTTGAAGGGGCAACTTCTGGCTTACTCAATACTTGTGTAATTCAAGCAACAGCAGGACTGTGCAATGAAAATCAGGACAGAGTTTTGTAAGAAAAGGCTTGTGAGTGGTGCAAGGTAAAGAAAAGTTTAAAAGAGATATTTCAAAGATTTTTAATTGTTTTGTAATACATCTGAGATTTTCTTGCAACTTCCTGGTTTAAGGAAACAAGACTTACTGCCAGTTTCCAGAGAATGGGGAACGAACTTCCTCAGTATTTGCTCCTGCAGTGTAACATGAGAGACTCCCTGTAGCAATGACTGGCCCATGTCATCATTTAAAAAGAAGATATTTTGCAACAGAAGGTAAGCAAACAAGCCTTAATCTTTATTTTCTTCTGTGGCCTCCATGGGGCTGACGGGGAAACAATGTGTGTTCCCTGTCGACACACTTCTGGGATCCCCAGACACCCTTTGAATTTAATTCATTTCCTTCCCACCCACACTCCCTGGAAATGAGGACACATTGTGAAGTCCTTGGGAAAAATGGAGGAAAGCTCTTGTGAAGCTTGCTCATCACGATCCAGCTTCTGCATCAGAGAGAATCTAGAAAAACCTCTGGAGTATAATCAGGCCTGATTTTAGAGCCCAAGCTTATCATGCTTACTTGAAAAAACTCCCACTGAGTGTATACTGACCACAAACATCAGGTCACTAGTCTGAAGGAGACAAGCTATGTTTTACCTCATTATGTCTGAGAATAAAAAGCTACATAGATTTTGGCAAACACAGGCAGATATTTTTTAGTATCTCTTTAAATCTTGCTTAATATATAAATGACACTTGAAAGTACTTTTTATTGCAGTTGGCATTTTACCTAAGGTCATAACAAGTGTCTTCCCTAGTAAAATGTCTTTTTTCCTAACCACAAGGATATAACTCAGACTCACAGATTTATTAAAAATAAAGAAAAACTTTAAGTGTTAAAGCAACTCTCTGGGAATAAGAAGTAGGATTTCCCATCAAAGAGAAAGCAGTCACTTCAGTGTGCTGAACTGGCAGGACACCAAGGCCTGTAGTACTTCCTACAGACAAGTTTCCAACACAACCCTTGAAAGAAAAACTCACTTTTTCACCCATTGAGGTAATCTATGATAACAGCAAATCATAAACCAAAGGAAAACAAACCAAAGGAAGTCTCACTGCTGAGACATGAGGTGGCACATTAGTTACTGTGAAAGAGCAAAAATAAAAAGACAGCACATGGCACTGTACAAGTAGATACAGCCTCTCCATGGCACAGAGCCTTGTGCCTGCATTTGCACCGCAGGATGCATTTGACACCAGAACTGATTCCCACTAAGCTTTCTGTGAATGCTTTACAGGAAGAAGAGGATATTTGTTTTGAACAATGGGACTAGAGTCTGGTCCTGGTTAACACTATTTAGACCCCAGAATTTATCTGTAAATAGAAAATCACCTTAGAATTTAGCCACTTGCAATCTGGAAGTTTGTTTAGACTATTTCCTCCATGGGACTTTCCTTGCCATCAAAATGAAAAAGTGAATCTCAGTCTGGTTTTGCAATTGCTTTCTATATCTTACAGCTGTTCCTCTTTTCAGTTCTAGTTCAGCTTTTCCGTTTCTAATATGAACTTCCAGCAAAACAAAGCCAGTTATTAGCAAGTCATAGAATCTATAGAGCATCCTGCACAAACTCTTCCTGCATATATGTATTATAGCCTTTTTTCAATAGCAATTATTTGAAGCTGCAATTTCTGCCCAGGAAATGGTATACTTTGAACTGTGACATATAGACTCTGGAAACTCTTTCCAACTGTGTGTATGGAACTTTAAATCCCTGTGGCCCATATAACAAAGGTAGTTATGACTTGAAGCCCATTGTGTTTTAGGAACCTGGCCAACACCAGCACTGTTGAAATCTAAGTTGGCGTTTGTCTACAACCTGCAGCTCCTAAACACATTTGTCATCTGGCACTATTCGTGCTGAAGAGATTATTTTGCTGAAACTCTGCAGTTACACTGGTTTGATTCATAAAGGTAATATACATACTGGATTTTATACCTCTTGCATAGGTATGCAAGTTCAAATGGTCCAAAATTATTCCTACTGTCTGATCCAGGAGAGAAAGCAACAGGTTACAAAGATTTAATCTACAAACATAAGGGCAGGCAGTGGCAGCTAGACTGGATGTCCATGGCAGCACACAACCATGCTCCACCACTGTCCTCAATGTGCCTGTGAAATCCAGGAATCCCACTCCAGGGAAAAGCTGAATTTCATGCAAGGAAATTTTCTAAGAAAAGAAACTTTTAAGATGTGTCTTAGGCACACAGACTCAAGGCCAAAGCACTTTGGTCTTTCTGCATCTCCTGCAGGCAATTGCTGGGATAGTGCACACAGTCTTTACTGCTAACTGGCACCAAGCAAACCATGAGCCTGTCCAGCTCCTGTTCAGACAAATTGGCACATGAAAGAAACAGGATGAGCTGCAACCCTCCTGGTCTCATGTGCCATACATAAGGAGGGGAGGGCTCCTGGAGTACTTCCCCTAGAGTACTCTTTGAGTACTCCTAGAGTACCCTTTGCAAAGGCCAGATACGTGTTTCCCATGCCTTTATGGGGGATTATTTCTAAACCAACAGTTCTAGAATAAAATTCCAAATTCCAGATTGCTTCAAACTATCATTGAAACTGTCCTTGCCCTATAGTCCCAGAAAGAAAATGCTTAACTACCTATAAAGCACAAGTTGAAAACACAGTTTCTCCTATTAACATTTTTGATGCAATGCCCACTTGGAGTCAGGAGAATGCTGTATAATTCTCCAGACGAAGGAGAAACCACAATCATTTGACTCTGAATGTTTCCTTCTTCCTGTAGCTCTTATGTATATTTCTTAGCTCATATCCCTAAAAGTTTTTGTTTTATTTTCAATACCTACATTCCGCTTTACCTACCTACCCTCCTCATCACGTAATGGTTTTCCTTTTCTAACTTCCTCTCTAGACAACGGTGCCAAGAATGTACTCCCTGCAGGATTATTTTCTTTTCAGATTTTTTTTTTATCTTCTACAATTGTACATTCCAGTCACATACGTTCTTTACACCCCTTCATTATTTATACTGAGTCCCAGTTATTACTGAACATTCCTTTAATTCCCTGCCACAGACTCATATACTCCTGCTTTGTTGTGAGTGAGCTCTTCAGAGCAGTCCCTCTGGATGGCCCAGATTGCTTCTGTTCTCTTCCAACTAACACTGGAATTGTATCTTTTAGTGCTGGGGATTCACTTTGCTATAGTGCGTTTTTTGACACATTGTGGTATGAGATATCTGCTGTAAAAGTTCATCTTCTGAAGATCACTTCTGAAGGCCTCAGTCTTGATTTAGCACCCAATGTGGTTCCCTTTTGCTCCAGGATGCTTCAGTCTGACCTGCAATTCTGAAAACTTTTATTTTTGATTGAAATATTATCCATGCTTTGCCTTTAACTTACAGTAAATGTTCATAAGGAATTTCAAAAACCATTAAAGAAGATTTAACTGGTCTAGTACAAGCACAGAGAATGTCAGAGTCTTAATATCTTCAAAAATTATGTCCCACTTGGTAATAATGAAGGCTAATACTGACATTTATGGCTGAAAATGTCTTCCCTAAATCAGGCAAGTTGAGGTCTGTTTTTGGCATTGGTCACTGAAATGGTATATGTATCCTTGTATACATGCACACTGTCTCTTAGAGATTTCAATGCCAATGATTTCTTTTTATCAGAGGGAGTTCAGTGTCTTTACAGTGTAATTCCTGACTTCCTAACTCAGTCTGTCCCATACTTCGGGGTTAGGAGGATGTAGGTTGATGGAGTGATGGAGAAACATAACATCCCTTCTTCACTCTTTGCCCCAAAAGGCTTTGCAGAGGGTTTTCTATCGTCTCTCTCACAAGATCCCTCCAGCACTAGCAGGGGAATCAATAGGGCTGCAACATAGTGAGAAGTAGATTCCCAGGAAAAAGCCAGGCATGGGAAACAGTGAGCTCCAAACCAGATTCAGAAGGGGAGTATTAAATCACCCCCTAAATAAAGTTTTAAAAAATAATATGTGTTAAATATTAGAATGTGTAAACTTACGTACATGTTTATATTCTTTTTGAAACTGTATATGGGCAATCTGTCTCCTCTATATGAACCTGTCCAGTCTCCACCCTCTGACCCCCCTCTCAGCCACTTTCTGCCCATGCAGCATCACTATGCTATATCCCTCTCCTCGTCCCCCAGATTTATCCAGCAGCACAGGGTGGATTTATGCAAGAACCACCAGCAGCCACCCCAGGAATCTCCAGCTTATCTCACACTGGCTACTCTGCAGTAACTGCATAGGAGAGGGCCCAGACCCCATACAGCTGTCCATTGTCTATTATACCTGTTCTGTAGAGGGCTGACCATTAACTATGCACCATGAGGTAATAGTTTACTTGCACTGATCCCATATAACATCCAACAAACACCACCTGGATGGCAGGAAAGGTCTCGCAGGATGCAGCTTCAGCAATGCAGAGGGCACTGGCTGACAATGCCTTGGGATTTTATAGCTCTGAGGGCAGGTTTCCAGATGGAGGGGCATAGAGCCAAACCTCATCACGTAGGAGACTGCAGAGGACTCAGTAGGAAGGGAGGTCCTCCCCAAGACCTCTGGGCAAAACGTACAGTCTGTCCTCTGGCACTGAGAAAGGAAAGACGAAGACACCCCATCTCCCATTCTGACGTCCATGGTTTAATTTCAATGCTCATGTGTTCCAGGTGATTGTTATTCCCCTCAGTGCTTTAAAAAAAATAACTCGAGAAATACTAAGTTAATTATTGTGGTTATTTAACATGCCTGAGAAGGGAACCACAGTCCCATCTCTCTAGTTCTTCTGGCTCCAAGTCTGTTCCCTCAGCTGCTTTGAATTTTCAGATGGTCTTAGCCAATTATGAAGATATAAAATGACGCAAGGATTGTAAACTCTTTTTACAGAAAATTTAATTGAAGTGATTGTTTCTATAAAGCTAAGAAACAAACAAACATTCAGGCACTTGCTTTAGACAAAATAAACAAATTAGGTACAGTTCATCAAGCCTTACAAGATTTAACTTATGTCTTTATAAGGTGTAAGCAGGACATTGTAAACCAACTTCCTTTGCTGAAATTCCCAACTAGGAATTTTATGTGGCTTGTTATTAAATGTTTAGTCTGAATAAGATGAAGGAAGAACTGAGTGCTCACATGTTCTAAATGAGGCCTGCAAAATAGTTGAATCATTTTATTTCTTGTGCATCATGAAATGCTCAAAATCTACCAAAAAAAGGATAGAAAAACCAGAACAGAAGCACTTAGGACAGTGTTATAAACCACCATTCTATTCACAGAAACCTTTGGTATATTACACACATGAGGAAAATGCCATTCGTCCCCTTGCAATCATATCTGTCAGATGTTATTGCAATTATCACAATTACTGCCTCTGAACAATCTGCTACATAAACAGTCCAGTTGTCTTTCTGTGTAGTAAAGAAGCTGATTGCAATTTACAATTCTACTTAGACTTGAACTCAGCTAAGTTAAAGGGCCTGCTTTTCCACATCATTACTTTTGGCTCAGATGCAGTGCTTTTGTGCTCCATCAGAGCCTGCTCTGGCAGATTTAAAATAAAATAATGCAAAAAGTACTTGCTTAATGTGCTGTTTCTCTGATTTTTTTCAATAGCT
>NW_010328068.1:0-12126 GCF_000700745.2 Antrostomus carolinensis | reverse complement strand
GAATAATAATTTGGTTTGTTGGGACCATATTGTTTATGAAACATTTCAGATTAGAAACATATCCAGGGATTTGGATGGATGTCATTACAAATTAAAATGCATGTAAAAATATTACCCCAAAGGGTGTGCTTCTCAATTTGTATTGAGACTGGTTTTGTTCTCTACCAAGCAAGTTAAGACAAGGTTTTGAATTCTGGAATTACGCTCATTGGATCCACACCACGTGAAATGAGACAGGCAGCAACATCAACACTGTACTTGGCTAATAAACTATAGGACTAATTATCAGATTCTTACCTGAAATGAAAATATACAATCCTACTCACCAGCCTCTGTATTCCTAATTCTATTAGTATGTCACAGCCTTATGTCAGCAACAAGCAGCAAAGCCTGTGCTTTCTTGATAGACCTACAAGAACAGGAAGATGTCAGGAAACAAACTTCAGATGAGTTTCCTATCAACCATCAGTCCTTTTTTTTGTTGTTAAGATATATACAGTTTTAAATATTAGAACAGCTTCTTCAAGACAACTGTGTCATAATCTTTGGATGGATGAGACTGACAATCCCATCCTGCTTTCCTACAACATGTGCTGCTGCATGACCAATTCTGCCTGTGTCAACAGTCTAAACCATGCTTGATACATCAGGTGCTTTGCAGCTGCTTCTTTGTCCATCTGGCAAAATCTTGCTCATTAAGCGGCACAGATCTCACCTTTGCCATCACACACAATGTACCATTCTTTGGCTTCCCACTGTCACACCTGTGGGTACAGGTCCAGGGTGGAAAGTGAGTATAAATGACTTATGTAAACCTGCAGTTTTAATCAGCTGAGTGCCCAGTTAACACCCTCCTTTAAATACCACTTTCTGTGTTCTTTAAAGAAAATGTCTTGAAGTTTGTTTTGAAAAAGTATTTTGACAGACACTCTACTGAAATTAAATTACAAATGCACATATATGTATACATATTCTTCTTTTTCCTTCCTCAGAGTAAATAAAGCAAAGCCCTAGGTCTATGTACAACTTTCATTTTTGCAGTGCAGTGCAGCTGGCAAAGAAAAGAACAAATAAAATTACTCTGACATTTTCTATTGGAGACTATTACAGTTTCTAGCCATTCAAACAGAAAGTCACACCATTTCTCACACATACAAAATGGAGCCAAAAAGATGCTGGCAACCCATCAACTACAGAGCAAGCCTGCAAGCATATTTCCTCCAAAATGTGTTTTCCTTACATTAAGATGGTGTGAAGATTTCTAATTCTTGCAGAGAAACAAAAACAGTCTGTAAAAATCCAGCAACTCAGTAATATTTCAGCATTATGATCGGAGTCAAAAAGAAAATTCAAAAGGCTGGGCACCTTTCCACAAAAATGAGTGCACCAAGTCTGGTCTGCAGGGATAGTACACAAGGATCTGAAGAAAGGAAGCTAAGGAACAGCAGCAGCACCTGCTGTTTGAGGTACCCAGACATTATACAGTCGGAAGGAATAACCAAATCCTGTCCCAAGTAATCATTTCCAAAGACCATTGAGAAATGGAACAGAATTACTGTACACACAAAATGTACCTCTGGCATCAGCAACAGAACTATAAAAAGGCAATGGGTGAATACGTGTTTTTCAGGGAAGTATAGCCAAATACAAAGCAAATATCAATATCCTATCATTAATTGATGGCTGAGAGGAAAAGTTAACAAAATGCAGAAAAAGCCAGAAAACACAGGCTGTACAACTAGCATGCTGACAAGATATAAATCCAGAAATATGTTTTGACTCTACCATGCAAGACAGCAAGGAGAGTGCAAAAGATTTCTTCAAGCATCACAGATATCTCAAGGCTTTGTTAAAATCTTGGGAGAAACTTTGCCTTTTATCAAAGATTTTTTTCCCTTGCACTTTTCCTTCTCAACAATACTAGTGCCAGTAAAGAGAAGAGAGAAACAAGTATTAGTATATACAGTATGTCCATATCCGTGAAAGGACACTAATACTGTTAAGCAATCTTGCCAGCAAAACAGCCAAGAACGGAACATGGTATATAAAAGGTATCAGCTTACCCTTAAATATGGCCATTCCACATCTCAGCTCAGCTAAAGCATCAGAGCAGGACACTGTGAAGGGTATGTCCTGTGTATTTCTGTACTGCTTATTCATTCCTGCCTTTCATTTTACTACTTCTCAGGGACTGGTTTTCTTAGGGTCTTGTTGAGGATGTAGCTGGATAGACAGCCCACTGAAAAGAAGAATTACCAATGACTTTTGTCTGCCTGCACCCAAGCCTTCCTTTGTCTTTCAGCTTTAGCTGGGAAGGATCTTGTAGCTTAAGAATCCATTCTTAAGGTCACAAGCAAAGGCCACTTGCACAGAGGGACAGAAGTAGTCATAAGCAAAGTTTGAAGCACTTTTACTGAAGGGCTCAGGCGTCCAGGTCAACTGGAACACCAGTAAGAGTCGGACCCCAGGTAATGTGTATTTGAGTGCTAGGACCTGTCTGTGCATTGTCAGCAGGGGCGAGATTATGCTCTTAGTAGAAAATACAGAGACTGTCAGATAGAATATGAACTGCATTTATTGAAACCTCAGTGTTCAACACACAAAAACCTCTTAAAATCACTAAGGGACCTCAAAACTTCTTCGTAAAGCAGCAGAAGAATAGACTACTATGTTCCCAACATTATGGATGGAAAAACCTCCCAGAACAAAGTCACAGACCTTATCACAATTGCTTCCTCAAAGGAAGTGAGGTTAAAGAGTGCCCAAGGCCAATCGAAGCCTGCTTGGAAACCTTGTCTCTTGTTTCTCTAGGTATCAAAATAGGAAATAAACAGCTTAGAAACAGTGCTGAGAATGGTTCAGAGGAAGTACGGTTTCCTCTCCCTGAACTTGCTAAGTTCGCTTATCTTTCATGCTCTCAACCTCCCCCCTTCACTCACTGCAGCCAGCAAATACTGCAGAGGCCTAGAAATGACCTAGAAAAATAACGTTTATACAAAAAAAATCTATCATCAGCTCATGCATGGCTGTGAGAAGCCTTGCAATGCTCTGCCTGAGAACAAAAGTTTAGAGAGACTGCTTTAGTGGAGATAACTGTACATCACCTCCCTCAGACCCTCTCCATTGAAGGCCCAAGGTCTTTGCCAAAGTTAAGTCTGAAGCAAGAGGTGATCTTACACCCATGCTCAGGATGCAACCTGTGTCTGATTTTCACCCTATTTATATACATATGGTGACAATGACTTAAATTCTTTAAAGTACAATATAGTCATCACTTAATGTGAAAATGTTGTATTTCCTTAGTTTTCTTTGGATTCTTATTGGATTCAGAAAAAAACAATCTCTGATCTGCCTGATATCTTATCTGGACATATGAAGTACCAGAGAGACAACCAGAAGTATGATGATCTTTTCATCAGAGCTAGAGGCTTTTATGAAAGATATGACAAGGGTAGACTTACTAATGAGAAAGAATGAAGGGTTACACAATTCACCAAGGCATCAACCCTTCATCTGGAGGCCAAATCAGAGCTGAAAAGCTGACACCACTGTGTCACTGGCCTCACAGAGTCCAACTGATCTGTGTTATTACTAGTGCATTACTAGTTTTTGGTTAGGATAAGGAGCAAATACATTATTTTTAAATGCACTGGTCTGAAAAAGTTTAGATTATGCAGAGAGGTGGTTCAGCTGCAGAACTGCTGACAGTTCTCACATGATGAAAGTGCTCGATGGACAGAAGGCATTCATAAAAACTAGAAAAAGCAGATATGCAGTAGTTTAGCTGGGAGTAAAAAGAAGAAAAGAGAACTCAGTCAGCTCCATTCCAGTTACTAAAAAATACAAGGACAAATAAACAACTGTCTCCAAGATAAGTAGGCAATAAATTACAGGCAACATGGAATTGTTGAGAACAAATCACATGAAACCACTCCAGTTTTCTTTATGACAATAGCAGGCATTGTGGGTGGAGAGAAGCCACAAATGTCATTTATATTGATTTACACAGTACAGCGTCAAAACCTGTACTAGGCTTTCTCAGAAGTTAACTAAAGAAACATTTTCTAGATGAATCAATGATTAAGTGGGTGCTAAACCAGTAGAAACCAGACCAGGTATGTCTCGGATTTTCACTGCAAGGAAGAATCAAGCAGAACTCCCAGCCAATATGCCCTAGGTTGGGACTGATTTGACATTTTCATGAATGGGATATAAAACATCATTGTTATTAAATTGCCACTGGCTTGGAGGATTGGTGGGACAAGCTGGCTTAGAGCCTTAAGGAATTTCCATAGGCAAGAGCAACCGATCACACAAAGAAAGGAAAAAAGGGTTGTTTGTCCAGAGAAAAGGAAGAGCAGCTGAAACTTGGTAACTGCCTTCAAATACGTGTAATGTAAATGCAAATCGGGAGGACAGAGCCTGTTTCCCCAGGCCTGTCTGCCCTCTAGAACATGAATTCTGAGCACTAAGTTTCAGCACATGGCTTTAGGAGGGATAGGTTAGGCAAGTGTCTGTGTACAGTTGATACTGCTTTGAGCTCGGGGCTAGAACAACATTCATCTCCCTCCTACCTATCTATTTCCTCTGATTTTAATTGCAATGGAATACTTCTGTCAGCTATAAAAAAAAGAAGGTAAAACCTGAGGTAAATATGTCTAGTTAAATGAGCAGTAAACATTTTTTAATGTCATTTCAAATTTTAATTCAAGATCAGGTTTTCACAGTAAGCCATGGAAATATTTGTGAATGACTATTCCAATATAAAATTACCTATTTTGCTAAAAAGATACATTTCTGGGTTACAAGATGGCCCAGGTTTCACTCGTCAGTAGTTTTATGAAGTTTCACAAAGACATTTTCACATTTTCACATCCCACCACTTTTTGCTTTCAGTATCAAGTCAGAGGATATTTAATATTTAAAATAAAAATTAAGACAGTCAGTAAAACTGAGATGATGAAACAAAACTTTCATTCTTGTTCATTGTTTCGTTTTCTTCCAAAACTCATTACTTCAATCCTTCATATAAGCCAAACACGTGGAATTTTAGCCTTGTCAATATTTTAGAAAATCTAATTGAAATTTTGCAAATATTTGTGTTAGCTTTTCTTCATCAGTGCACTCACAGATTTTAAGATCAAATTTAACACTGGAAACCATTTGAGAATTACAGAGTTTTTTATATCAAATGGTTCAGTGGGTAAGCAAACAGAACCCTTTTAAAAGGAGCGAAATGGAAGCTACAATCATCATAACCTCTGAGGCTGGGAAGGATGATCATGTTGGTTCATTTTTTAAGGAACCAAACTAAAACAGGTCAAATCATACAAAGAATAAGTTAGGGGAAAACTGAACAAAAAATTCAGAATAACAAGCCTTTGAGAATGTCTTGGAATATTAAACAGGCAGAGGTTGATGTAAGTTGAACAGCAAATATTAAACCCATATTAGCAAAATTATATATATCCCACACACATACTGAATTTCTAAAGACCTGCCAGATACAGGTTCCCTTGCTTATTTGTAAGGGGGAGGTGTTAATATTTGTATCCAGAATAAGTCAGAAACTGGGACATGGTAAGAACCCAGGAGCACTCTCATGACCCTGGAGTTTTCTGTCCAGCAGACGTGAAAGGTGAGAAACTGATTTTTGCTGGGGTGAAATAGTGAAACAAATCTCTGACATGACCATGTCCAAAGGAGGAGAAAGAAGCACCCTATAGGCAAAGGGGCCTTATAAACAGGAGATTTAATAATAAGCATGGAGAGAAGTGTTTTCCTCTCTTTTTCTCAAAAAAGCTTCAAATGGTCTTGGTTTCACCCCACTGTAGAAAGGGAATATGTTGGAATATTTAAAAATAAAAGAGTTGCGGGACGGAAAAACAATTCGCTGCCAAGCTTTAATTTCAGGTCCATTGAGTCAAGCCATTCTGACCTCATTGTTTAAGTTTTGGATTTACTTGGCCAGCCTCTGGGCTTTTGGCAGGAACTACTTACCCTGTGCAAGCAGAACTCTGCAAAACCTCCTCCCAGAAGTGGCAGTGGCAATACCACATCGGGAACCTGACTTTGAACCGGGTCAGCACTCACTGTCAGTGGGAAGTTTGAGTGTGCATACAAGTTCTTAAAAAATACTCTTTTCTCGCAGTCTAAGTCCATGGTGAATACTGTCCTCTCCTTCCTAGACTCTGTGTGATACTTTTAGAGCTTATCTGACACAGCTTTATTTGCATTTCTTTTATCTGCAAAGGAAATTCTTAAATAAATGTAATTATTGCTGTGAAAGTCACAAATACTGTGCCGGGAATCCACGCATCATTTCAGTACTTCAGCTGAATAACAGTTTTCGCCATGCTTTTCTGATAATAAAGTAACTTTTACTACAAAATGGGAGTTGCCCTAGGGCAAAGTAAAACAAGTTATATTTGTATTATGTAAAGTGTTTTGTGATGTGACAAAAACTACGCATACACTTTTTTTAAAAGGAAAAAAAAAAACTTTTTTAGTTCATGTTTGGAAGCTTGGATTAAGTGCCAGGCTTTGATTGAAAGGAAAGCTTAATTTGAACACCTGAAGCAACAACGGACATTTCAAAATCCATCCATACATATTGCATTGCTTTTAAATGAAAGTTCAGAAAATAATGGTGGTAAGAATTTAAGTAGCATGTTAAATCTTCAGCCAGTCTTTCCACTCAATATATTTGTTAAAATAATGTGCTGAATTTTTTTTGCAGGAATTTATTATTGGTCTTTTTCACACAAGACACACCTTGAATTTTTCCATTCTAAATCTTTTAACAGATGCATAAAGTGGTAAAGCGCTTCACAGAAAAAGCTTCATATATGATGTGAGTTCAAACAGCAACATAATGAAGATATGAAATATCAACTATTGAACTATATCTTAATTAGTTTCAGATTTTCAGTCTAACATTTTAATGTATTTTTGGCATCAACAATCCTATAAAGTAAAACCTGCAACAGACTTCAGACTACGGAGAGAAATCAGTTATCATTAACATATATTTGGAGTAAGCTTCAGGTTTCAATTTTAAGCAATTAGCTTTTATACTTTTACAAATTCAAAATGCAGGTACAGTAAGGATTTGGCTTACATAATCTTGAGCTAACATCCCACTATAGCTGACCTTGCATTTACTGACACACTGACTGACGTGATGTCCCACAGAAATCTCCATTACTGTGGCACAAGTAACTAAAAATCCCAATTTTGTCTGGACAGATGAAGTCAGATGACAATATAGAGAACCCACAAACGCAGTGCCTTACCATGATATACACCAGGGTATAGAGCACGTTTGGTTTCGGAAACATGCATACCAAAATCCAGAACAAATACACACGCGTCACGGGTGCTGCACCAGGCAGCACTGGCATAGCTTGCAGGTTTGGATATCGCTGCTGGCCTAACACAGCTGACACAGGAGCTGCTGATAGGGATTAGATTTCCTCTTTTCCCTGTTTGCTACAGCACTGTGTGTTGGCTTGTTGCTCATGAGCCCCTTGCCTGCATTCAAACTAAGTCTGCCTTTCAGCTTCTTTACAGAGAGAAACCTTTCCTGATGACCATCCATATCAACTTTGGCTTAAAAAAAGATATCATTATGTTACACTTAGAAATGATTAAGCTCCCATGACATTATTATAAAATTAAAAATGTCAATTTTCCTGTCTTTTCAGCATAAGAATTAGTTATTTGCTTACTTGTTTATAATCCTACCTTTCCTCCAGAAGCATCCTATCATTCATTTTTGGACAAGGCACATATAATAATATGTGACTAATTCATCACCTGCACAACTTCCAGAATTAAACCTGAAAAAGGCAGAGCCCTGCAAATTTTCTAAGGTTACAGTAGTAAGTCCTGGCTTTTAAGATATTCCTGATGGCTTTTTTTTTTTTTTCCTCTCATATATAAGAGTACACAAGCTGCTCATAAGGATACTGAAACAGAAGTCATTGCATACTGAGATCAAACAGCTGTTGAGTCAGTAAAGCTAAATGTAACCCACAGTCTTATAACAAGGTTTGCAATTTTCAGAGCCTGTTTTATTGCACCTAGTTTGCTGGGCTGCATATGGTAAGTCATCATATTTCATCAAATTTCCAACACAGCCTCTTGGGCAGTGAAAGAATTGCTGGCTAAAAACTGATATTAAGAAATTAAACTTCTGGAGTGTTTTGCCTCATACTGAAAGAGGTTTTTTTTGTGGAAAGAATAGAATCTTTTGATAAGGAAATCAGCAACACAGGCAGCAAAAAATGTGAATTGCACTAATTATGTCACTGTTATAGCATGCTTCCAGAAACAAATCACGTCTATTTTCCCAGCAGGCTACATATTGCTGAGCAGAATCCACTGCCTGTGGGCAAACTGGAGCCATTCCTGCCAGTTCAGGGCACAGTTTGCCATTTCATTTAACTCACTATTTGGAAAAGAGAAACCAAGTGTAAGAAATGCAGAACAATGCCTGCACTCAAACAAGATTAACCTTTCTCATTTTTGTGTTTTAACCTTGTCAAAGAATATCTGCTTGAGCAATTAAAGTTTTGGTAAGGATTCCCAGCTCTAGGAGGTGTTTAGAAGATGACTTGAACAACGCTTGAAGTATTTTGTAACAAGAATAATTAGGCAGTAAGCTCAGTCTGTGTGAAAATAAAACAAAATTGTTGCTGCATTACTGCTGTTAAAAATCCCCAAGATGTAAAGCTTGTGGAAAGTTTCATTGATCACATCAATTTAAGTAATCATTTGAAATAGAAGATCTGTCACAAGATTTGGTAGCACTGAGAAAGCAAATTAACCTTTTTTAGGCTGCTCAGTGAAAAGTTTGAATCTCATCAAGTGTGGGAAGAAAGGATACTCTACAATACAGGTACATTCAAAATGACTGGAAATCGGGAAATGTGATGAATGTTTGGTCTGGTTCAGCATCTTAGAAAACCAACGGAAGGACGAATGCAAGAGATCTTTGGCTAATACTGGCGAATAGCAGGAATATTATTGTGTCTACTATACTGAGTGCATGAATGAAAAATGGTGCCTTTTTTGCAATTAGATTTAAATATTGATATGATTTGTGGAGGAGAAGTAGGTCTGCAAATATATGTTTGACTATCATTAAAATATGTACACTGCCGCAAAGCATGGCAGATCGGATGCAAGTCCAATACATAGTCTGCAAATACTGAACAAAGGACTAGGGAGTCTAGAAGAGCACACAATTACTTGATTAAATGAACTGGGCAGATTAAGAGCCTAAAATATGAGCACTTTCTGGCAGAGCAAACACAATCAAAGAGATTTATTTTTATAGGCAGTTTGTGCTAACGCCTGTCACAGATCAGCTTTTAGCCACTGTGCAATACTTGCTTGGGAATCAGTAGTGTCTGCACTTACATTGTCCCAGTGAACTGCTTCCCCTTTCTCAGAAGCTACACAAATTTGGCCTTTTCTTAAAATTGCTCCCGAGCTAGAAGCCCACATCCTAGTTTCAAAAAACATTACTTGCTTCTTAGGAATGTAAATCACTGTGCATCCTGATCTTTGAGAAACAGAGGTCAGCCCAAGGAGTGGGAGAATGATCCTCCTTGTTATGCACCATGTTGAGGGCCAAGGGGTGGGTGACCTCCACCCCCAAGAGCAGAAAGCACTCAGCAAAAGGAGCAAGGCAGCAAACAAGGCAGGTCATTTTGAATTGAATGTGTTTCATTTACACTTAGTGAGGCCATGCCCTCCATCAGGCTGCTGGTGGGGAGGATGTTGAAACTACTGACAGAGCATTACAGGGCCTTTCAAAAGGGAGCTTTTAAGGGCTCTCTTAAGGGCTTCTTTTGCTCCTTTAGTTCATATACATAAGCACCATACATGCAAAGACCTGGCTTGCTGGAAACTCCTGGGGGATGCAACATTGCACAAGTGGTAGAAGCAGAGCCTCTCCTGAAATGGTTTTAAAAGGTTTTACCATCAAAAAGGTTTTAACCTCCTGATGCAAACAGATTATTACAGTACTAAAACAAATAGCACCTCACAGCAGTAGGGTCACTAGCAGTGTGATACACGTTGGGAAAGGATGGCGTTGCTTTGGAACTGCAGCAATGTGTGTCAGCCCCTGTGGATCTGCCTCAAACCAATTGTTGTGCAAGTGCTGCCCTGAGAGGGCTCAGAGAAGACAAGATATGTTCTCATCACCTTGCAAGTAGAGTTAGAGAAGATTCCAAGGAGATTCAGTTCCCAGAGGCAGATGTTAGAAACATGAAGATGAATGAGGAGCACTTGCTGATAAGGCAATTCACAAACACTTGGCTGCCTACTTTTATCCCTACCACAATCTTTCTTTTTCTTCTGTAGGCAGAAACCTCCAATTCCCTACAGTTCTTGCCTGCTTGCCTGCATCTAGAAGCAAAGTATAACTAGTTTATTGAAAGTGTGGGCGCAGATACAGAGGCAAATCAGGCAGTATTTCCTAAACTTCTCACCCAGGCACAGATTTGTCCCATATTACTTTGAGATCTTTAAAGTGAAATCTACTGGAACAGTGTATATAGGGGCAAGAGAATATTTCACAGAGTTGTTGAGCATCATATAATGTTTAAATTGCCAAACCAAAATTTATACATTCATAACCATTAAAAATTATATTAAATTAAGTAATTGTCACTGGACGAGTTGAAGGAAAACATAAGCAAACAATGGAGTAACCAGTAGTTACTTTAAAACAAAATTCACATTCCTACTTAGCTCTTTTATACATTTGGGGACTGCCAAATGATTTATTTACTTTTACTGGATAGCACTTACTGATTCTAACAAAGCCAATAAAACATGAACTGAGTTATGCAGCCTAACAAAGGGAAATAAGTGAATCATAGAATCACAGAATCATTAAAGTTGGAAAAGATGTCTAAGGTCATCAAGTCCAACCACCAACCCAACACTACCATGCCCACTAAACCATGTCCTGAAGTGCCATGTCTACACATACTTTTAACACCTCCAGGGATGGTGACTCCACCACTTCCCTGGACAACCTGTTCCAATGCCTGAGAACCCTTTCAGTGAAGAAATTTTTCCTAATATGTAATCTAAACCTCTCTTTGCACAACTTGAGGCCATTTCCGCTCATCCTATCACTATTTACTTGAGAGAAGAGACCAACACCCACCTTACTAAACCCTCCTTTCAGGGAGTTGTAGAGAGCAATAAGGTCTCCCCTCAGCCTCCTCTTCTCCAGACTAAACAATCCCATTTCCCTGAGATGCTCCTTATATGGCTTGTGATCCAGACCCTTCACCAGCTTCATGCCCTTCTCTGGACACACTCCAACACCTCCATGTCCTTCTTAGAGTGAGGGGCTCAAAACTGAACACAGTGTTCAAGGTGCAGCTTCACCAGTGCAAGTACAGTGGCACGATCACTGCCCTACTCCTGCTGGCCACACTATTTCTGACACAGGCCAGGATGCTGTTGGCCCTTCTTGGCCACCTGGGCACACTGCTGGCTCATGTTCAGCCGGCTGTCAACCAACACCCCCAGGTCCTTTTCTGCCGGGCAGCTCTCCAGCCACTCCTCCCCCAGCCTGTAGCGCTGCATGGGGTTGTTGTGACCCAAGTGCAGGACCCAGCGCTTGACCTTGTTGAACCTCATACAACTGACCTTGGCCCATTGATCCATCCTGTCCAGATCCCTTTGAAGAGGCTTTCTACCCTGCAGCAGACCAACACTACTGCCTAGCTTGGTGTCATCTGCAAATTTACTGATGGTGCAGTAAATCCCCTCATCCAGATCATTGATAAAGACATTAAACAAGACTGGCCCTAAAACTGACCCCCGGATGGTGCAGTAAAGCCCCTCATCCAGATCATTGATAAAGACATTAAACAAGACTGGCCCTAAAACTGACCCCCGGGGAATACCACTTGTGACTGGCCACCAACTAGATTTAACTCCATTCAGCACAACTCTCTGGGCTTGGCCATACAAACAGTTTTTTACCTGTCTAAGCAATGAGCCACCAGATTCGTTAGGAGTATGCTATGGAAGACAGTGTCAAAGGGTTTATGAAAGGCCAAGTCCTGCCTGACTAACCTGATCTCCTTC
>NW_010328067.1:23306-30106 GCF_000700745.2 Antrostomus carolinensis | reverse complement strand
CCTTTCCGTAAGGTGGCCGGTACCGCCCGGTGTGTCCGGTCTTTGTGCCTTTCGTCGCGGAAAGCAAGAGCAGGGTGTGCATCGAACGGGACCGCTCCGCTTTTTAAATGCGTGTGACCAAAAAAGCAGAGAAACTGTGAATTTCGGTGCAAAGCCGGGGAATGCGAGACTGGGGAGCACAAACAAGGCATCGGGGTCCCGGTCTGGGGGCACCTCTCAGCCCAGCACTGATGGGGAGGGGGGGTAGCCTTGCCAGCAAGAAACAGAGTTTTGTCTCTGTTTGGGCAGAGTTGTTGCAAGTAAATGATGAGAGAAATACTCGGTCTGTTTCACTGAGTTCACGTTTCAATGAGAAATACTCAGTACAAGTTTCGCTTCAGACTGGATCAGCACATTAAGACCAGAGATTGCCATCTAACAGCTCGGGTCAAAAGCCAACATGCATTTAATTTCTAGCAATATTAAAAGCTGTATATGGAGCGTTGCATGTTTAGGCTCTTAAAGAAAGGGCTTGAAATAGGAAGCGTGTCCACACATTAGATAAAGTGCAGTAGTACTCTCCTGAGCTTTACCCGCAATGCTGGATCCTTTCATCTAAAGTGCTACTTGCAGTTGGTCGCAGAAATGCTGATTATATGCCCAGGCTTCTTGGATTCTGCAGATGCATAATGCAGATTCACTGGGAATTTGTGCAGTGTAGATCCATGCCCTGGTGGAGTGACTGAACTTGGTTGCACCTGGGAATGGACCACACCATATAGGTCTTTGGAAGACTACTTAGGCTTAGGAACAGTAAAAAGGGCAATCTGCCTGCTGACTTTTCCATTGGTAGTTTACATCTTTAATATCCAGTTTGTTCAACTTGGTGGCTGATTGTTCACCAGTAAACCTTGCAGGAAAACTTTTTATTTTATTTTAACAGTAAGGGGGGTTGATATGTTAAATGCTGTCTTTTGAGGTCTGACTTCACCTCTTCTAAGGGTATGCTTTTATTGCTAATAGAATATGCTACTTTTACATTGCATTAAGCAGTTTTAAGGTAAAAACACGATGTCGGTACATCACTTGTAAAAAAAAAAACCTAACCAACCAACCAAAAAAACCTGCCATAATCCAGCCTAGACCAGCATAAATTACATCGGTGTAAGACTAGAGAACAATGCTGTCATGTAGTTGATGTGTTGCAAGCTGCTTAGAAGCAAAAAGCTCATTCTTCTGCATGTGAGTGCAGCAAACCCTCAGGTGAAAGGAACAGAATATACTTCTGAGTTAGGTTTTTGAAAACACAAGTGGAGTTTTCCTGGTGACGATTTTTTTCAGGTTGGCCAGAGTATCTGTAACTATACCTGCCCTTCAGAGACTTCATCATTTCAGCAAAAACTTAGGGTTTTAGTGAACAAAAACATGATAAAGGGAATTCTGATCGATATTGCTGTGTATTAGCTGAATAAAAATGCTGGGTTTATCTGTAATGACTAATACCATGTCCCTCCTTCACTGTTATGTTGATGCAAGCAGACGTGCTGGCTTGCAGTAGAAGGATGAAAGGAGAAGGGGAATTCTGAAGCGTGTTTATGTTGCTTTCCTTTGCAATGATACAGTGACTTTTTTTTTCTTAAGTCTTAGTAGGTCTTTCAGTGTGCCAGTAGCATGATCTGTATCTCAAGGCTGAGTGTATAACGAGGACATGCCCAGTCATCTTGGTCTTCTGTTGTAGGACACAATATTCCTTAGAAAAGCCAGACAACCTACCAGCAGCTTGAACAGCTGAACGCCTCCGTGTTTCATACAGCCATCTATGTCTGCATAGACAGGCTGGTGACTCATCACTGGAGCTGGTGCTGCTTGTTGGAAACTCTCCATCTGCATTTAAGTATCCTGGAAGAGGAGGTCCCTGATCAATGTTACAGCAGGAGTAGAAGAAGATTTGGAGATTGTGACAGCTGTTGAAGTGCTTCTTGCACATTGAAAACTAGATTTCCAAAGTGATGCATGTACTTTGTTTTTGCAGCTGGCTTTCTGTTGTGTGTCATGATCTTGGTGGTCTTGATTTGTTCTTTTATGGTTCAGATTATTAGCAGTCGTAGCAGTTCTTCTGTCTAGCTGTAAACAAAAACAAATTAGATGATAGAAAGCGTTGTATTTAGATATCCTCTATTATAATAACTTCTGTAACAAAAGGGGAGAATAGTCATAAAATAGATAAAACAATATTTAGCTTCTGCTATTAGAGCAGTTTTTAAAATGTCCATCTTGTGCAACTCACTGTGGTTTGGTTTTTTTTAAGATGGTGATCTATGTCTGTCTCTCCTCTCAGTACAGCACAGCACCTTGTGGAGATTTTTATCATAAACAATGATTTTAAAAGCTTTGTGGAACAGTGTGAAACCTCTGAGCCCTGAGGAAGTAAAAAGCTGTTGTAAATAGAAGTTGTAAAACTGCACTAAATACTGTGTATAGTGCTTATTCCTGATTCCTGTCAAATCATTTAAGATCATTTCACTAAATATTTAAAAAAATAATAGCTTTAAATGTTACCCCTAGTCTTCGTACTCCCTTCATTTGTAAACTGAATGTGGTTTTCTTTTTGTATTTTAAGATCTTTTGAGAACTTCTGATAGAACCCTCTGCATAGAATTGCTGTTACATGCACTAATTTAATCTTGTTTTTAATAACTTTGTTAAGGAAGTACCGTCAAGGTATAGGAGCGGCATTACGAGAGAAGTATGTGTGCTGGGTTTCTTTTGGAGAGATAAGTGAAGGCGAGGGAAGGCAAGCATGTTCAAGCCTCTCCACAAACACTGTGTGGCTGCTGCCACTTAGGAGACCACTGAGCAAGTAGCAGGAACAAGATTCTTCAGCATCTTGCCGCTTGGTGTTTGCTGGTCTGTTGAGCTCTCTGGCAAAGGCAGCCTACAGGTAGCCTCCCCTCCAGCAGTCTGACAAGAGCAGGACCTGGGCTGTTTATCTCTAGTGCCTGGCCTGCCAGAAGTGCACAGTGAGATGGATGGATGCTAACCCAGGTGTGCTGTGGACAGAGCCCCCTCCCTCTCTGACAGTCACTTCCCATTTCTCCCCATGGCACCTGCTTGGTGCTCTTGCAGCCTGTGCTGAGTGCTGACCTCTTCCAGCTGAAATTCTGTCCTGCAGTTCTGAGCAGTGCTCCTACTTCTCTTCCACCCCCACCATAGCTGTACTCTGCTTTAACACAGGCCAATTTTCTTTGATTATGAACAGATTGAAGTGAAGCCCTAAATTATTAGAGGGGTCCACTCTAGAAGGAAATGCAGCTTTTAGAAACAGACTAAATTATTTTTAGGTATTATTTTTCACCCTTAGCACAGACTTGCTACTCTCCAATAAATTTTCCACCATATTTTTGCTGCCTTTTTGCCACTTAAAAAAAAAAATAAAAAAAATTATTGTGTAGTGCTGCAGAGTCCTGTGAAAGCATTCTTGGATAGCGCAGATTTATCTGATCGTGTTTCCCTTGTCTTCTTTACTAGTGATGAAAGCTAAGGAGAAACACTCTTACACTTGAGAAGTCACCAAAGCTGCTACCCTTTTTGGGTGCAGTTAAAGTAGATACCTGAGCTCAGATGGAGCACCGGGCTGGCATAAGGAAGGCACACTGTTTTCCCAGTCAGGGGCACAGCAGGAACAGATTTGTTCGCATGGCATTTGTCTGTCTTCTAACAGGCTAAATGATGAGTTACTCACTTGACATGAATCCTCAGCAAAGTTCCATCTCTTGTCCCTCTTGCCCCACTGAAATGGCTTAAAACTGTTTTTCTGTGATGTATCACCAGGATTATAAAAGGATTTGTTTGTTTTTCACAGAAATCCAAAAAAAGGAGCAGACTTTCAAAAGATGTTTTTACTTGCCTTTTCACAGTTTGTCTTTTTAAGCTTTCAATTTGTGCTTTCAATCTCTGTTTCAGTGCCTAAATGGTGTTTAATTGACACATGCAACTTGAATGGTCTCTGTGGTTTTTTCAGATGCTGTTGTCTCAGTTTGCTCTACCAGAGAGTCTGTATTGCGGGCTCCTCAGGCCCTGTTCTGTCACGTGCATTATTGTTGCACATCCAGTTAAATTCTGCTTCTGTGAGCAGTGCTGAATGCCTCTGGGTGTACAGTAATGCCTTGTGGCCGCTGCTGGAATGAGAGAAGGAACTTTGGTGTTGCACAAGATACAAACATCAGTTTAAAGGCTGTCTCATTTTTATGCCTCTGAAATGTCCCCTTCTCCAGTTCATTGATTTAATTTTTGCTGTTGAGCCATGTGCTTGATGAACTAGTGGGACATCTGCATATATAAAAAATAAGTCCTTCTTTATATGCTTTAAAAGTAGATTTTATTAAATATATGGGTACTTCAAACTTGTATTTCACAAGTACTCTCCGTGGGTAGTATTGTTGAGGAGTATTTTTATAGTGAACAAGATAGTCTTGTTTCAGGCTAGTATAGAAGTCTTTCTCAGTTTGCATGTATCTGACCCTACTGAGATTTGTGAAGGATGTGCAGTGTGGTGTTTTGGACTTGGGGAAGAAAATGTGCAAAATAAGACAAGTTGGACTTGTAGATACAAGCATCACTTCCTGATTTGACTGATATTTTTGAAGCAGAATTGTATGATGTATTGTGTGCAACCAGTGGATCAGTTCAATAAGTTATCCTCCTTAGTCTTGGAGGATGCAGCTAGGTACACTTGTTCCTATTACTCTGAAAGAAACAAAAACCCCCTTATTTCTTAGCAGCCTGAAACCAAGCAGCAGATATTTGCAGTAAAACACACGTCTTTCAGTGGTGTTTGGTTTTTAATTTCCTCCCACATGTATTTCCTTCCTGTCCGCTATGCAAGTTTGCAGAGATGTAAATGTCTCCAAAACTTAAATACAATTAGTTAAGATAATTGCACATTAAGAAGATATTTGATTATATAGAGACACGTACTACAGTAGTCACAGCTGCTGAGGTCTTTGCCACCAGTATGGCAGCAATAGCTAGTCTGGACTGTTTGTATATGAACAAATAAATATTCACATTTCTCTCTGAGTTATGTACATTGGTTATAAGCTGATGCAGGTGTGAGTTTGCTGAGATAAACCGTGTGGTTGCATTCCCACGTCTGTTCTCTATTATATGCTCAACTTCTAGGTCACCCTGTGATCGTCTTTGTGATTGCTTTTACCCCTCTCTTACTCCTGCCTTTCTTTCCAATATTCTAGTTCTTCATCCTCAAAATCCAGGCGTGCTTAGTTTCTTTTATTAATCTTAAAAAAATATAAATCTGACCGGCCTGCCTTTGCCTTTTATTCCTTTATTCTCTGGACATAGAGCTACTGTCTGAAGTCCCACTTGCGTTGTTCCACAATGCATGTACCCCATTCAATTTCTGTATTTCTGTGAAAAAAATGTTTTTGCTGATGTTTCTGTTGCCTTTCTGTCATCCAGTATTGCTGTCTTACAAGGCAAGGTGAATGGGGGTAACTGGGGATGAAAATCACTGCATTGGAAATGGAAGCAAATTAGAACTTGGTAAATGTCCTGTATCGTGCATCATGATGTGATTTGCTGATGAACTGCTAAGTGACCTGAAGAGGAAAGTCCTTGGTGACTCAAACTGGCTAAGTAAAGTTTGCAGGTATAGTCTTTCATGAAAATAACCATTGTAATTAAGAAAAGGAGATGAGCTTTCAGACTTTCTTTTGGCTTTGAAGTAGAACCAGCAAACCTCAAAAAATAAATACAAGGTGAGAACAATTTACTTTTGACTTTACTACATATCCATTTGACTGCCTGAGAGACAATATGGCTGGTGCCTGTAGATAATAAGGGACGTGGTAGAAGGACTAATAAGGTGTCATCCCTTAGAAAAAGAGACAAAGAGAATTCTTGGCCCATGAAACATGGAGAAGTTAATGAGGTGAGAGGAGGTGTGCTATAAACCTATTTCTTTACTGGCTTTTGTTTGTAAGTAGAGTTATGACTTCTGGCTTCTCAGATCATGCTGAAAGGTGTCCTTTATGCCTGTCTTGAGGGTATGGGGTGAAAGATCATAAAGGGAGATAGTGCTTGACTAACTTAATCACTGAAAGCAAAGCTGTTAAAATTGAGGATGAAAAGGATGAGCTGATGGTATGTGTAAACTGATCAAGGCCAACTTGTAGTACCATTAGGGATCTTGAAATGTTGGTGGTGACATTCCAGGTGCCTAGCAAATGGTTTATGTGGTGGTATAGTTTGTGAAGAAAGTTGTATTTTCATGAGGAAAGCTTGTTTTCTGCTCGTTCCTTTGTAATCTCAGAGCTGGAAGAGCAGAGAATCAGGTTGAGTAGTCTTTCATGGAGCTGTGGAGGAATGACTTGGTGGATTCTTTTTAGTTCTAGTTGGTTGCTCAGCATTCACAAGTACTTCCTAGTATTATATTTGCATCCCACTCCTCTGACAATTTATACTTGTGTCCAGTGTTACTCTGTCCTGTGTGCAGAATCTGCCATTTGTTCTTGTTAAATTTCATGCCACTGATGATTGCTCAATGCTCCAATTTATCCAGATCCCTCTGCAAGGCCTCATCCCTCGAGAGATTCAACAGCACGTCCCAGTTTAGTATAATTGGCAAACTTGCTAATGGTACATTCAGCTCCTGCATCTGGATCACAGAATCATAGAATGGTCTGGTTTGGAAGGGACCTTAAAGATCATCTAATTCCAACCCCGCTGCCATCAGCAGGGACACCTTCCACTAGACCAGGTTGCTCAAAGCCTCATCCAATCTGGCCTTAAACACTTCCAGG
>NW_010328067.1:0-22783 GCF_000700745.2 Antrostomus carolinensis | reverse complement strand
TTGGGGGCTCCAGAACTGGATGCAATGCTCCAGGTGGGGATCTCAGCAGAGCAGAGGAGCAGAATCACTTCCCTCGACCTGCTGGCCACGCTTCTCTTGATGCAGCCCAGGATACGGTTCTTGGCCTTCTGGGCCGCCATCATTCATAAAAATATTGAACAGCCTCTAGAATTGAGCCCCAAGAACACTGCTGGTGACTGGTCACCAGCCAGATGTAGCCCCATTCACTACAACTCTTTAAGCCCTGCTGTTCCTCCAGTTCTTCATCTGATGTACCAGGTACCTCCTCATCTCACAGTTGGGCAACTTGTCAGAAGAATGCTGTGAGGATGGTTTCAAAGGGCTTACTAAAATTCAGAAAAACTACATCCACTGCCTTCCCTTCATCCAGTAGGCAGGTGAACTTATCGTAGGAGGATATCATTTAAATGGGACTTTCCCTTTGTGAGCCCATGTTTACTGTGCCTGATGATTTTATTGTTCTTTGAATGGCTTTCAATAGCACCCAGCATGATCTTCTCCATAGTTTTTCCGGATACTGAGGTTAGACTAACAGGTCTGTAGTTTCCTGGGTCTTCCCTTATGCCCTTCTTGTAAATTGAAATAACACTGGCTAGCTTCCAGTCAGGGAGGTACCTCCCCAGACTGGCAAGATGATCAAGGTGGGTCCTGCTCTAACATCCACTAGCTCCTTCAGTACTCCGAGGTGCATCCCATCAGGCCCTGTGGACTGACAGCTGTCCAGCTGATGGTCCCTTCCAGTTTCAGTGTCCACAAGTGGGAAGCCACTGTTCCCTCACTCGGGGTCCTCTGCCTCAGGGGACCAGGCAGCCCAAGTATTATCAAAGACTGAAGCAAAAAACCCATTGAATGCCTTCGTTTTTAATTAATCCCTATTAGTCAGGTGACATATTAGTCTTTGACAGCTATCAGTCTAATGTTTCCTTAGACCTCCTCTTGCTGTTAATGTACTTGAAAAAGCCATTCTTGCTGTCTGACACAACGCTGACCAGTTTCAACGCTAGTTCAGCTGTGGCCTTTTGTGTCTTCTCCCTGCACGTGCAAACTACAGCTCTGTAGTCTTCCTGTGAAGCCTGACCTTGCTTCCAGAGATCATACAATTTCTTTTTCCTTCTGAGTTCCAAGAGGACTTCCCTGTTCAGCCAAGCTGGTTTGCCCCGCTTTCTTGGTTGCAACACCATGGAATTTCCTGCTCCTGTGCTTCTAACAGGTGGTTCTTAAAAACTGACCAGCAGTCATGGACCCCTAAGCCCTCAAAAGCAGATTCCCAGGGAACAGTGCTGAGTAGCTCACTGAGTAGCTTAAAGTTTGCTCTCTTGAAATCCAGGGCAACAACTCTTGTCTGTGTACAAAATAAAACAGAAATGTGGGGATGGCAGGAGAAAGCAGAGTGGTATGTAATTGCAAAACTAAAAGTCATGTAGCTTCTACTGACAGTTCAAATGTGTTCTGGGATTTCATTTTTCACCCTTTTGTAAAGCTTAGTTTTATTTGTATAATAGTACACAAAAGTGAAATTATGTAAGGCTTACTAGTCTGTGCCTTAAAGCTAAATATTTGAAGTAGCATTTGTGTGATTTGACACCTCTCCTGTAAACTTGTCACCTTTTTTTTTCTTGTGGTTGGAAATTGGATGGTTGTATTCCTTTTTTCCAATAACTGAAATACCACTTTTGTACATATTAAAATATAACTAAACCACAGCACCATTTGCAGAGTGATCTATGTTACGTGTATCAAATCTTCGTGGTTAATAGCGTACCTCAGCTTCTATGTATTACTTTCTGTAGAGTGTTATCTTTGTGGTCTTGTTTTTAAGATGTGAAAATTGTTTACTTTCCCTCAGTATACCACAGAATGAAGTTGGAGCTCTTGCTTTGTGAACAAACAGCAGTGTAGAGTGGGTCAAATATGACTTAACTGTCAATATTTCACAAAAGCTATATTCAGAGAATATTAAGGGTGCCAAACCAGACACTGAGAAGCTAACAAGTAACAAGTAAAACCAATTGAGTGACCTTCTTTTTTTTTTTTTTCTCCTTCTGGATGCCATGCGGCAGCTTTCAGTGGTTATAGGATGATGTAATTTTCCTTCCCCTGCAGCTACACCCCCCATATCCCTGTTGCTTTTGGTGCTTGGAGGAGAGGCTTGTTGTAGGAGGAAACTTTCAATGCTGCTTTTTATTTTTGTATGCTTATTATGCTACCTCTGATGTTGTTTACTAAATGTACTTCAAATGCTTTCCTGTGTATGGAACTAGTTACAGCTTCAGTGTTTAAATCCCTTACCAGTGTTAGCAGTTTATTATTATCACCACATCTTTCTAAAAATACCGCTGGAGTGGTAAAAATGGCATTGTCACAAGTTTATGTTGAATCCAGGCTTTCCCCAGCAGGCCTGTTGGCTTTTGGCAAGGCTGAGTCAGGAGACAGTAAGGTTCAGTAGGACTCCCTTGGGGCGCAGACCCTGATACTGCAGCTTTTGTAGAGAGCTTTGATGGAGAGAGCTTCCTCTGTCCCCACTGCCTGCTCCCCTGCACACTCCCACCCCCCCTTTCTCTTCTCTTTCTGAAGAGCAAGAGAAGCCATAGTCATAGAACATTGTGAGTTGGAAGGGACCCACAAGGATCATCAAGTCCAACTCCTGCCCTAGCATAGGACAATCCCAAGATTCAGACCATGTGTCTGAGGGCACATGTTGTCCAAATGCTTCTTGAATATTGTCAGGCTTGGTGCCATGGCTACCTCCCTGGGGAGCCTGTTCCAGTGCTCCACCACCCTCTGGGTGAAGAACATTTTCCTAATGTCCAACTAAACCTCCCCTGGCACATCTTCCTGCCATTTCCCCTGGTCCTATCATTGGTCATGAGGGAGAAGAGATCAGTGCCTGCCCCTCCTCTTCCCCTTGTGAGGAAGTCAGACTGTGATGAGATCTCCTCTGTCTCCTCCAGGCTGAACAATGCAAGTGACTTCAGCCTCTCCTCATATGCTTCCCCTCTAAGCCCTTCACCAATTTAGTGGCCTCCTCTGGACACTCCCCAGTAGCTTTATATCCTATTTATACTGTGGTGCCCAAAACTGCCCCCAGTACTCGAGGTGAGGCCGCACCAGTGCAGAGCTGAGCGGGATGATGGCCTCCCTCGGCCAGCTCGCAATGCAGTGCTGGATGCACCCCAGGACACGGTTGGCCTCTTGGCAGCCAGGACACACTGTTGGCTCATGTTCATTTTGCCATTGACCAGAACCCCCTGGTTTGTTTTATTTTGTACACAGACAAGAGTTGCTACCCTGGATTTCAAGAGAGCAAACTTTAAGCCCCTCTCTGCAGGGCTGCTCTCCAGCCTCTCGTTCCTCAGTCTGTGTGTGTGTGCAGGGTTGTCATGTCCCAGGTGCAAAATCCAGCACTTGCCCTTGTTAAAATCCATACAGTTGGTGATTGAGATCTACAGGAGCTGGGCTAATCTGTAATTTCAGTAAATTCATACTGTCTTGCTGATATATCTGTATAATACCAACATAGGAGTATAATCATCACAGCTTATGGACCTGATATGGACTATCTGATGGGCATGTTTTGAATGGGCGTGGGTTATCTGAGGTTCTGGGTTGCAAACAGGAAGAAAGCTGTCTCTGTAGGAGAGAGAAATAATAAATTAAAAAAATAAAAATACTTTCTACCAAATGGACTAGTTTGTCACCAGTATGAAGACATGAGCAAAGTATTTTTTATTTTTATGTCTAGTTTTTCCAGTCATTTTTAGCATGTTGCTTTTCCCAAATAATTTAGAAATGTATTTGGCTGATCTTGTTATCTGTTTATCAAAGTACAATTGTTCTGTTTCTTATAGTGCCTTCACCAACACAGATTGTAGTAACATCTGAAGATTTCAAAACTGTCTTGCATTGGCAGTACCCACCGATGTCTGAAACTCCTCATTTTATTGTGGAAATCAAGCCTTACAAGTAAGTTCTTATTCTTTGGTCATTTCCTGTACCTGATACTCTCTAGAAGCACATAAAAGCAATCAGTCCATGGCAAATTCTTCTGTGTGTTGTAGTCATGTAGGGTGAAGGTTGCCTAAGTGTAACTTAAGCCAAAATTTGTCAAATAACAGGGTGGTTGAGGTTGACAGGGACCCGCCCCTGCTCAGGCAGGATCACCTAGAGCCTGTTGCCCAGGACCATGTCCAGATGGCTTTTGAATATCTCCAGGAATGAAGACTCCACAGCCTCCCTGGGCAACCCATACCAGTGCTCGGTCACCCTCACAGATGTTTTGTCACAGGCAGTGTGTGGTACAGTATTGTGCAATTGAAATTGTATTAACTATTACTTGTTCTGTTTTACAGTTTAGGTTACTATAAGATCGTCTCAACTTGTGTGAACACTTCAGAGAATTTTTGTGATCTCTCAAGGGAAATAAGTGAGCCTTATTCCTCTCACTGGCTTCGAGTTAAAGCTGTTGTTGGATCACAACAGTCTGAATATGTGGAGACAAAGGAGTTTATTTTGCAAAAGCACGGTAAATTCCATCATAAACTAAGCTTCGTCATTTTTTTCCCAAAATTTAAAAAGTTTGTAATTATCCTTTTCACCATATTATTGTGTCTCATTTGGGCAGGAGTCCAAGATGAAATGAAGCATAATGGGTGTTCAGTAGGAACTTCTGTAGTTCTGCCTCTGTAGCAACTTGTTAGCCCTGTCACTATGATATTGGAATATTTTTTCCAAAACTTCTAAGGGCAAGAAAGTGATGCTGATGGTGCACTCTGTGCATCCTTCCCATATTCTTGCCTGCTGTCCCAGATACCAGTTTAGGGTAGGAAACTGCCACTGGAAGCTATGGACCTTTAGGCATCATTGAAGTAGTATTCACGTGGTTGGTGATGCCTTGCTTGACACTATAATCCCATGTACTGACAGCTTTGGCTGTCTAGATACTATGTAGAAGCTATGGGAGTCTGCTGTAGCTGGATGACTAAGTTACTCACTCTTCATGTAAATCCTTTGGGCTACTTTGAGATAAATCAGTTTTTCACATCAGTATTGTAAAAGTAAATCTTGTGTCTAGACTCCAGGCCAACCTGTCCAAAGCAGTGGGGCAGGCCCCAGCATTGCATGGGCAGTGCAAAGCAGACACAACAGGGTAAGGAAAGACTGAGACATTTCCTCTTGTACTTGCTCCATTCTCAATGTATATTGAGACATTGCCCATCAAATTCTCCCTGACTTTGGCTGTGCTTTAGATAGAGCTGTATTTCTGCAGCTGAAGAAGTGGAGTCCCTCTTTGTTTTCTGCTATGACTCCATCCTGACCCAAAACTCCAATGACTTGGAATTGGTGGCTCATTTCTAGTGTTTGACAAAGGGACAGAAGTCATGGTAATAATGCTGAGTTGCAGAAAATTGGTAGCCATGTATGGAGGAGAGAGACAAAATTGTTTTCCCATTGAACATGAAACTCATATGTTCAGTTGGATCACTAGACACCAAAAATTCGCGTAGGCCATTGCCATGGGAAATCAGGCTTCCTCAGTACTGTTGCTCAAGAAGAGGTTTGTTTAGATTTTCAGATAGCCTTTGTTTCAGCACAGTGTTGTTTTTAGGTGTGTGTGATTTATGGTGGGAACTAGTCAGTGGTATTTTGTGTTCTGTTCTTGTTCACATATATGTTTAATTGCTTTGTTTTTTTCTGTTGTCAGTGAACTGAATTTTTATGACACTATAATTCCATGTACTTATGTGTGTATGAAAGTTGGATTGCTTAACAGTGAAATGCTACACGGACAATCTGTTTCCGTTTTAGAAGCAGATTCATGAATGCCTCTATTATTGCTAAGTGTCACAGCTCTGTGATATTAACAGCATTGAAATAAGCATGTAATTCTCAAATATTTTGTGAATTTTGTAAAGCTAACTAAAATGACCATATTTCATGTTAAAAGTTGTGGCCTAATAGCAAAGGTGCAATGTGTTGCAGGAAAAATAGGACCACCAAAACTGAATCTTTCAAGGCACGGTGATAAAATCATGATTGATATTTACCATCCTACATTTCCATCTGTGGAGCTTCTTCCATGGATCAGACAAATTTATTCAGAACTCACATACGTGGTGACTTTTTGGGATAGTAAAAATCAGGTAAGTTCCAAAATGAAAACTTCAAATTAAAATAACTTGTTTACCTTGAATGCATAAACAAGGGGTTCATTCCTGTGACACACAGAGCCAACAGATACCAAGAAAACAGTTGAACATAACATGGAACTACTGAAGCCCTATAATTTCAAGTGCATCACGGTTAGATGTGTGACTGGAAGGTCTGGATTTCAGTTGCCTAAATGGACATCTTATAACAAAAATGAGATTGCATTAGCTGTACAGAAGACAGAGTTACTTGATCCCATGCTGTTGTTTCTGCCTACATACTAAAACATTGGTAGCTTTACTTGTACTCCTTTCAGTTGTCTAGATAGACCTTTCATTTAAGAAGATTACCTTTCTAGATATTGATACTACTTTATTTAGCAATCATGGAGGGTGAACTTGAGGAAAACGATGGTAGGTATTTTTGTTTCGTATGCATCCAGGTACAAGTTTTACAAGTGAATTAGGAATGCGAATCTAGACCATGAATGGCACAAATTTTAGCTAAAAGCACCGTGGTCTGATCAAATAGCTTGTGAGCTGATAGCTAAAGTTCACATGGCTTTTGCAAGGCATATAGATGATGTAGGAGCCACATCTGACTGTTTTAACATTTTTGGAAGTGTTGGAAGGTACTGTAACTTTTATATTGTTGTACTGAGTCAAATGATATGTGACTTTCATTTTTTTGCAGAGTAAAGAATTGTACCCTGAAGACAACTGTACGATACATAAATGTATCCTCAGCATCCCAGTTTTTTGAAGGTTCCACTTACTGTGTTTCAGCGAAGGGAAGTTCATATGACAGTCTGATAGTTGGTGCCCCATCAACAGAAAGCTGCATTCACGTTCCTCTCAAGCCCACACTGAGTAAGATGATTCTAAAACTTTTAAGAACATACTGAGTCTGACTGGAGATCTGTTCTAGCTAAGTGTTTGAGCTCTGATGGAGCCATGGGATGGCTTGGATGCATCTGGAAGAATATGAAAAAAGGAAGAGCATGGTCATTCTTTTCCAAGTGCACTTACTGAGTTCTAAAGACCTTTAAAGATCATGTATTATTTTCAAGTAACCCTAAGCTTTTTTGGAGTGCTTTTCCTGCTTCTTTGGTATTATAAAACCTGTGTGTATTGCACCTGATCATTGGTATAATATACAAATGACAAATGGATCATTCACCAAGTTACATGGTTTTCAGAAACATTGTTTCTCTCTTCTAACAAACGCCTTTTTGCCCAGTCTCATCACTGAGGAAAATGTATATAGATTTTTTTGAAGCAACTGTAAACTTTTGGTCATAAAATTGAGGTGTTGATGCCTTTTTTTTCAGAAACATTGTTTCTCTCTTCTAACAAGCACGTTTTTGCCCAGTCTCATCACTAAGGAAAATGTATATAGATTTTTTTTTTTTTGAAGCAACTATAAACTTCTGGTCATAAAATTGAGGTGTTGATGCCTTTCTCTTAAAGAGAATAAGTTTTATATCTCTGATAACCTCTTACAAACTTTGTAATGTTACTTCATTATGGCCCAAAACTTTGCTAGAGAAAAGAGATAAAATTGATAGAAGCAGTTGTGTTCTTTGTTTTATGCACAAGAGTAGCAGTGTGATTGAAGGGGAGGACATTAAGGAGAGTCAGACTAGTGGAATCTTACTAGTAATAGTTAACAATTCTATGTTTTGGAAGATTTCACATTTTAATTTTATTGTACATAGACTATATGTAATTATTATGCCAGTTAATATGCTATCACATGGTGTCCTGGTTTCAACTGGGATAGAGCTAATTTTCTTCTCAGTAGCTAGAATAGCACTGTGTTTTGGATTCAGTATGGGTTTTGGTACGAGAAGAATGTTGATAATATACTGATGTTTTCAGTTGTCACTAAGAAATCAAGGGCTTTTCAGCTTCCCATGCTTTCCTAGTGTGCAGGCACACACAGCTGTAAAAGAGCATAGCAAGAGCAACAGACCCAAACTGCCCAATGGGATATTCTGTATCATAGGAAGTCATGTTCAGTGTCTAAATGAGGGTTGGCTGGAAAGCTCTCTCTCTCTTTTCTGGGATTGCAGTTTGGGGATTTTCTCTCCTCTGGGATCACTAGCTGAGAATGGGCTGGGTATTGGTTGGCAAGTGGTGAGCAACTGCACTATGCATCACCCGTTTGTATATTCTATTATTACCATTATTATTCTAATTTTAATTCACTTGTTAGATTGTTTTTACCTCAACCTACAAGTCTCCTTACCTTTACCCCTCCAGTTCTCTCCCCTGTTCCCTGTGTTGGTGAGGGTAGGCGAGCAACTGCGTAGTGTTTGGCTGCTGGCTGGGTTAAAACCACAACACATGGAAAACATACAAATCTCTTCATCCCCATCTACAATCTCTAAGGAACAAAAAGTTATAAAATTCCTTTAATTCTTTAAAAACATGATGTGTTTATATAAGTTGAAGATCTTCTGTCATTCTGATTTTTATTTACATGATATAATGCTTTATAAATTAAGTTTTCTTGAGTGAAAAAAGGTGGTAAATGAACAAATTCACCCATTACAGCTAAGCATTCTGAGCTATTACAGTTTCTGACGTTATTCTAAATGATATAGCAGTGGTTTATTTTTCCAAACTTCCTAACAGATTTTGCTCTAACTTCTTAGACACACAATATATCATCATTCTGTGCGGTGTTATTCTGAGCCTGGTTGTAATGTTGACAGTATGTTGTGGCTGCAAGAAACTAAGGAAGAAGAACGTAAAGCTGCCTAAGTCTTTGGTAAGTTCAGACTTCTTATCTGCATCAGATTTTTAATATCTAATAGGATAATGTCTTTACACCTGTCTGACTTTTTTTTTTACCAAGGTCTCATAGATGTTTAGGATTTATACTAGTCTAATATTCTGACAGCTTCTGCAACCAGATGCCTTGTATTTGTTTTAGGGCTAGACTTCAGTCTCTTTAACTGAAGTAGCAGTAGTTGGTCTACTTCGAGAACTTAGTTCTTAAAAACTCAGTATGTGTGTACATAGACAGGTCTATATTCATTCTGGGAGCAGAGACACAGGACCACAGAATCGCTGAGGTTAGAAGAGACTATTTGAGGTCATCTAGTCCAACCCTTCTGGTCAAGCAGGTTTTTTCCAGTTGAGTTTTGAATACCTCCAAGGAAGGAGACTCCACAACTGCTCTGGCCAACCTATTCCAGTGTTTTAACCACCCTCACAGTAAAAATTGTTTTCTTATCTTCAGATAAAATTCCATGTGTTTCAGTTTGGGCCCGTTTCCTCTTGTCCTGTTACTGGACACCTGTGAGATTCCTTCATTATGTGGTAATATTGTGATACTGCTAAGTGCTGCAATGTTCTTAAAGTGGTGTGCAGAGTAAGGGGAGGGAGGGAGTAATAGTGCTCTAGGAAGAGGGAAGAACAACTAGGGGAAATCTGTTCTCACATTGAGCAGACAGAGGGAAGAGAGGTCAGCAGCTGCACTACCTTAAAAGCTCCCTGTAACTGTCCTTAGGAAGCAGAGTGGATGTTCCTTAAAGAGCAGCATCACTCCTTGCTTTCACATCAGGCAAGAGCAGAGTATCTGACAAGTACTGTTATAATGTCCTCCTGATGTCTCATTAGTCACAGCACCTGAACAATCAGCAGCAGTTGAAACAGCTTTCAAGAACTGGCATGTGAGGCAGTAGTAAATGGTCATAGTATCATGAGTGTATCTTCTCAGCAGATGCAGGAGGCAGTGTTCTTCAATTCCATGTTCTTCAACACCCTTTAAAGTGACTCCTTCATAATGCAAGGGTAGCTCAGTGCCTAAGACTCCTCTGGAGCCTGCTTTCTTTGGAATAGAATATTAGAAGGTGAGATTGCTCTGACTAAATGCAGATAGCCAAACCAGTGATGCTACCTAGGTCCCTTTGTAGTAAGCAGTAATCCAGTTCATCAGCTTGTGTAGCACAAGATGATTCATGTCATTCTAAAATAATACGCAGTTCTGGCCAGACAAAACCTTCCCTAAAATGCCTGTTTCTTTCCATGGACCGTGACAGAGCCATGAGACTAGTTCAGAGATAGTCAGAGATAGCCATTCATACTGTAGACTTCAAAAAATCAGAAGAGAGAAACCTGTTGTGACAGGGTCTGCAGCTCTAGACTCCAATATCATAACACACAGGCCTGCAGAAAAAGTGAGACACTGGAGATTTTTTTACATCTTCACACCAGTATGTAACTGTCTGAATACATGACAGGATGTTCTAAATGCACACACACGGTAATTTTTGTGAAGAGTGTTCATTACAGGAAAAGTCAGCTCATCCAGAATGACAGTGCTCAATGGATCCATAGTTATTCTGGCTGCCTAGTACCACTTTGGTATTGCATCTAAGGATCAGGAAAAAGAATATTGGGCAAATAGAGTGTGGGCTCCTTAACTCCTGTGAGCTTCCTGATGCATGCTCCAAGTTCACACTTCAGCTCAGCTTGTAGAAACTCATTTGTGTGCCCATGTTCTCCATTTGCTGGGCTATATGTTACCTTGTGATTCCTAGGTTCCAGCGTACCATAGTCTGGTTCACATTCCACATCATGTTTTGTTGCTAAGTAACTGAATGAAACTTAGAACTATTTATAAAGATCGTTACCTGGGTGGTCAAGCACTGAGACAAGTTCCCCAGGGAAGTGGTCATGGCCACAAGCTTATCAAGGTTGAAGAAGCATTTGGACCATGCTCTTAAATGTAAAGTTTAATTTCTAGGTTGCCCAGAGTGGAGTCAGGAGTCTAAACTCCATGATCCTCATGGGTCCCTTCCAACTCAGGATATTCTGTGATTCTGTCAGTTTCCAGTGATGTCTCTAGTGACAAATATAAATTGAAGAGCTCATAAGAATAGTTTCAGTACAGGTGATATGAATAATATGGGAATGCAAAATGAATAATTAATAACTTATGAGTAAATATAGATTATTTTTATAATTAATAACTCAAAGTAATGAATAAATAATAGAAATAATAGAAATAATAAGTTTAATGATACGAAGTTATCTCTGTAGACTTCTGGGAGCTGAGGGCCTGTCACTGATCTTTGAATGTGTACTAGACATTTCTTTCCGTACAGGTTATTACCATTGTGCTTTACCTGAGCTTGTCTGAACATAAAACATCTAGGGAGTTTTTTTTCATCTGTTAAAAGGCTAGGCAAGGTGTCCTACCTTAGGAATGCTGCCTTCCAGTGATCTGCTTCCTGGCAGCTTTAAGTAGATGCTAAAACATCGTTTGAGTGACTTTCAGGAAGTTAGGATTCTCCAACAGAAGGAAAAATAAGAGAGAGTAACCATCAAGGAGCTGCCTTTGCTGAGAGTCTCATATACCCAAAGAAAACAAAATCCATTGCCATTTAGATCTCAAGAACTTTTATATTGTCTTTTCTATGCTGTTTGTGACTCCCAGGAATAACTTGTCAGTCATGTACAGGTCCTGCTTCCACAATGCAGCTGTCTTTCAGTATGGATATTGAATGATTACCTTAATTAGAGAAAATGTTCGTTTAAATATTTTGAACATCCTTATTCATAGCAGGATCCTACCAGGAATATGCATCTAGTGAAATGGGACAGATTGCTCTATGAGACTTCATCATGCTAGTTGTGTGCTGTGTCACAGGAATCTGATGCTTCAGCAGGCCAGCTGTAATTAAAGCCATTTCATTTATCTCACAAAAAGTGTTTCAAGAGGCCATCTCCTTCCACCCACCATCTTCAGTCATTCCAATTTGCCCCGTGTGTGATTTGTCCTGTACTAGATTTTTGTTGTAAGATTTGTGGTAAGGGTTTATCCACTTTAAAAGAAGCCTGGCCTTAAGTTACTGGTATGCTGTGGGCATCTCCCTCTGCTGTAACTTCACTGTTGGTTTTGGTTTTTTTTTTTAGTGCCTTTTATGTTTAAATGGTGGCAAATACTATTTTAGTGGGTAGAAAACACTCACTTTATAAGAGAAAGACTCATTGAAATGCATCAACTTTCATTTTCAGGTCATACTTAAGTCAACTTTTCTACTATCTGCTATGCTTTTTCTGAGCCTGACAGGAACAACAAGGCTGTGTTCTCTTGCTCTGTTTTTAGAACACTTAGGGATATTCACAAGACACCTAAGAAATTTCTTTGTGACTCTGGCTTTTTGATTTGAAGAAATTGTCATTGTTCCTGTAAATGAACGTCCTTAGGTTCTCATGTAATTTTAAAGATCTCTTTTTCCAAAGTTTACTTCCATCCCAGTTGAGACAGTTGCCACAAAATATTACAGTCATTGCGAGTTACAGTCATTAGCTGTAGAGTATGAAAGGTTTCTCTAGCTAGTTGAAGAGTATTAACAGCTTTTTCTTCCTTTGCTGTTTTCCTCTACATTGCAGGTTTCAAATGACTTAAAATACAGTGGGTGACATGAAATGGATTTGGTCCTTGCAAATGTGTTTATACATAGAAGGCATTTTTGCAAGCTTGCATAGAAGCGTTAGGGAAACAGTTGAAGTCATAGATACAGGCTAATGACCTTACCAGATCCTAATTTTGCTAATTTCTGTTGGGATTGGTTGTAATGACATTAAATTTGAATTACAAACTTGTATCTTTTTTTTTTTTTCTTCAATGTTTGAACTTTGACAGAAGATAAAGCTAATAAATTAATAAATTATGTGGAACTAAAAGTGATTTATTCTTTTTCCATTTAAGGTCAGTGTGATAAGAAACCTGAACACAGACAGCATTCTAGAATCAAAATCAGAGGCAAAATACCTATCTGTAATAAGCTTCATGCCAGGCCAGTCAGCGTTGCCGGTGAATGATGGAGTAACCTTGCTGGAACCAAAAGAAGAAACGGTTAGTCCTGAGAATTCCAGTGAAGGAGCATCTTCCATTCCTCCTCAAGAGCCACAAGCCAAAGCAGAAGAGGTGTCTGTGCAGGAAAGCACAGGGGTGGTACCTTCTGATGATGAACAGAATTGCAAAGTAAAAGAGAGTTATTTCGTTTCTGACAGTAGCCAGATGGATATATGCAGTAACTCTTCAGAGGTTTCTGACACAGAAATACGACAAACAGTCATACCAAGCAGCTGCCTCAAGTTTTCTGGCTATGACAAGCCTCATGTTCCATTAGATATGTTGATAGATGTTGGCGAAGAACAGCCTGTGATTGCTTACAGGCCGACTGACTAACCAGGACAGCTGAAGTGTTTAACCGGAACTCAGGAAGAACAGCATTACTGAAGATTATGGAAAGTCTGGGTTATATTATGAACATCTACAATTTGTACTTGTTCTGATCCAACCAGAGTAACCAGTACACAACTTAGTACAGTGGGATCTGGAAATGGGACTGAAAGTAGTGCCTGAGAACAGCATAAAAAGTGGGCGGAAATTTAATAATAACCGCTTTTAGAAGGGTGTATGACTTAACTCACTGTTTCCTATTTGAAACAGTGCTGTTTCTTTAAAAGTACTCTATGGAGAACAGACTTCATGAGGGATTATAAAACAGCAGCTGTATCATTATTCCCTTCTGTTTCAAGTCCTTTTCAAAATTAATTTGATGAACATAACGCTTAAGAAGTCCTTCACTTGATTATGATAGAGTTGTGCAAGAAATATTTGAGAGTTTTTGCCTTTATTGAAGGTATTCTCTTGCTTGCCTTTTTCTCTGGAGTATTTTTGTATTAAATGAAGTGCTACTATTTCTTTTAACTAAGAATATACCTGTAACCTTTTCCTTTGTATCTTAAGAATTTGATTCCATGTCCAAGAACCAGTTAGTTACAGCCTTTTCTGCAACTAGAAGTATGTACTTCCAGGACCGTTATTTTGTACATTTCAATGAGTAAACGATAGACTTCTTCCTTTGTAAGGTAGCTCCTGTGACTAAGAAAGCTGTTTTTAAAAGCACTGTTATTTGTGAATAGCTGCATCTCCATTTGGATCACCTGGATGTGTTGTGTTAGCGTGTCACATTCTGGATAAGCAATGCTGACTGATCATCATTGGGAGGGGAAGTGTGTGACCAGTGGTTGCACAAATTGTTTAGAAAATTTTCAAAATTCAAAAACCTGCTTTCCTCTGGAGCATTTTTATCCTAATTTTTAGAACAATGTAATTTTTTTTTTTTTAATAGAAATCAACAGGATTTCTTCTAAACATTTTTTCTAGCAGGTTGGAAATTACTACAGTTTTTCACCTTTTTATCATATAACTCAGGAACTACACCAAATTATTACCTCCCTCTAAATATACATCTCAAGACAATAGAAAAGTAGTGTGGTAAATTATAATTCATAAGTTACTATCATCTGACAGACCTCTGAATTTTGTAGCCTGAGATTGTAGCTCTGAAAACTGAAGGATGAGGCTTTTATTTTTATATGTAAAAACTTTTGAGTCTATTGAGCCTGCAATACAGTTATTTTCATTTAGTCAAGATTTGATGGGTATTTTCTGTTTGTAGGAAATGTTTACAAGAGTCCTTAGTGAAGCTTAATTCAGAAAAAAAGAGGATGTTTCACAAATACAAGGTGGTGCATTTTTATACAAGATTATGTCTTTGTTTTAAAATAGATTTTTTTGTAGGATTATCAGAAATGTTTGCATGTTATAGCAAGCGGTTTTAAAGGAAAACCAGTATCACAGTATTTCTGTCCTTACGTTTCTCAGTGGCATGACTATTCCTAAGATAAAATTAGTTTATGCAGCAGTTTCTGGACTGCTTCCATTCCTGCAGATATCAGACATTAACCACGATGGTACATACTCAATTCCCAGAGATTTAAAGACAATAGCTGTTTTCCCCTTCTCTACTCACCTGACGATAACAGATCTGTTAGCAGGGTTTTGGTAATTTTAGGAAAAGCCAAATCAGACAGTGAATTTTGTAGTTATGGTGTGATGGAAAGCCCAACTAAAAAGATTTCAGTGTGTATTAGCAGACTTTGATTTGTTTCTGCATTATGTTCAAATGTAGTGAGACCCCCTAGTAACTTTCTCAGTGTCGTATTCTGTGTTGAGTTCCTAGAAGGCAATGCAGGTGACTTAGTGCTAGGGATGCACTAGTGTGTAGATAGCTCCATTGCAGAAGTGCAGAAAGTAACTCCTAGTGTTACAAGAAGGCTTTGAAAATCGGAATTAACTTGTACTTGAAACTCTACCTAAACTGACTTTTCAGTTAATAATATGCTTCACCTCTGAAGCATGCTTCTGTCTGTTTAGGAGATGAGCAGCTGTGTCTTGTGCAGAGCTTGAAATCTTCGTAATTTCTTTCAGGTTTTGTAGGTTTGTTGGTAAATACAAACCGCAGTAAATACCTTGGGACTTTATGAATGTCAGATGAGTGTTTAAGTTAAACTTGGTTCAGAAGGGAGAGATAGGGTGTTAGAAACTGAGGTTAGTTTGGTTTTTGGGAAAGAAGTTTCTGATCAGACAGTTTGCCGAGTATCTTTGCTGAGAGTTATTTTACCTTCTTGCAATTGGGAGCTTGTTTTCCTTCTGTCAACTTTGTCCAAAAAAATGTTGCTGTTCTCCAAGAAGATCAGGAATTAGCCATAGTAGTCATTTCATTCAGTATATCTGCCTCAAAACTGTTTTGCCAGAATTATATAATTTCTTGGAAATGTTGGATTTACTTTCTTTACAGTGTGTGAAAACCTGGTGCTGTTAGAAAAAAAACTATTAACTAAGACTCAGCCTCTTAAATTTGTGTGGAAATAAGAGATCACTAAGTGTTTTCTGTTCTGGAAGGGTTTTTTTTTTTTTGCTGCCACACTGGAAGAGGAATGATATTTTTTGCCTGTGTGAGGGCAGATAGATACATTTTTAAACCCAATGACTGTCTGGGATTCTTTCTCTTCCCCCTGCAATACTACTACATTGTACATTGTCCTGAATCTTTCAAGTCACATGGAGTCTATGTGAGTAAAAGGGATCAGCCAGGTGCTAGGATATGATTAGGGACAGGGATGTTAAGGTTGATCAGAAATGACACAGAAATATATTCTGAGCATATGGGAAAAATTTGGCATGGTGGGTATATGTGTAATGGAAAGGCAGTGTTACTCTGTAAGCTGAAAATCAAGCACAGGAATACGAGTGCTTTGTGCTTTACAGCTTGTATATGTATATATGTGCAGAACTGACCTCTTCTTGTAGCTATCACAAGGTTAAATGTATTTTTTTAATGAAAATTTCTGAACCCTAATTGCAAAAGCCACAGAATTATCACCTATCCTGCAGGTTTGTCTTCTGTGTGCTGTGTGCTTAACACACAGCCCATAGCAGGGGGTGTTTAAATTGCAGGTTTTATAAGTGTGAAATGAAGTTTGAGGGTGCAGAAAGTCACCGCTGTGACTAGCTGAAAATGTGAGGCCACAGTGAGATAAGGATGTGTTCCCTGGGTCAATAAGCTCTGTTTCTCCCAGTCTTGTTTCCAGCAGTTGCTAGCACTGGTATTAAGAGAGAGCCTAAACCAGGGCAAGTGCATGATGGTATTTCTGCTAGGATACGATCCAGTACATGGAAATGCCTTTACAGCTGCAGCTAGTTAGCCTGGCTTTTGCAGTTCTGTGGTACCAAATATTTGAACCATGTCATTTGGAAGCTGTCAGGTAGTATTAATCTATGCATTTGCACTTAACTACTAAATGAGTTTAATAAATTAATATTATTGTGGTTAAGAAATAATGTTTTTAAGCTTCTGGATATTAATGTGTAGCACCTTGACAAAGGATATTGAAGTACCTAACATTTACAGATTCAAAATCATTTAATATTCATGCTTTTCACAGATATATCAGCTATCCAATATGACACACATAGAAGGTTTCACCACTTCAAGCTGTAATTTTTACTCTTGTCATGTCTACTCAGCATTCCTCCCGTTCTGTGCCGTAAAGGTGATTTGGGAGATGATAGAATATAAAACTCCATAACATTATATCCTGTGTTAAGAGAAATTGCATCACAAAACTTTGGCCTAACACCTGACATCATTTCTAAGAACTTCTTTGGTTCTTATTTTTGCATGGACATTGTAACTTTTTATTATCAGATGCGCAATTAAAAATGAAGTATTGTGGTAATGCTGCGTGCTGGCACAGAAGCATCAAATATTCTGGTTTTATGGTTTTTTCCACATAAATCAATAATATTATGTTTTTTCCACATAAATCAATAATGTAGTTTAAAAAAAATCATTCTTGTCAAATCTACTGACTTTGATGGAAACAAGACATCTTGTAGTGTCCCAGTTGCTTGGAACAGACGTGCATATTTGTATGTAGCCCTTCACTAGTTAAGACTGCAGGAAAATAAACTTGCATGAGAAGAGCTGTTTTTCTCAAGGCAAGGAATAACTGTTTGCTCTGAAGTGGTGCCATGTAAACCGTTTAGTATTAATAAATAAGAGCTTGGTTCAGATTAAGAGATTCAGCATGTCTTAAAAAAGAAAACCAAACAAACACAAAGCATCTTTCATCTTATAAGTGACCTGCAGAGATTTCTTTAGTGTGTTTTTTAAAAATTCAGTTCTTTAACTATGAAGCCCTTGTTTATTAATGCACTTTCTGTATTCTCTACGTGGATGCAATCTTTGGGCTAGGTGGGACCTCCAGGGCTCTGTTGTTCATTCTTCCCCCCAGAACTGCATTGTTCCTCCTACATGTTTATTTAGACTCCACGCCCCATCAGGCAATTTATTCTAGGAGTTCCTTTACCCCTAGAAAGTATTTTGTAATGTTAATGTAAGTCTTCCTGGCTTTAGAAACTTAATTATCCACTGTGGGTGCACTGAACATACTTTGGTTCTTGTCTGAAATTTGTAAGTAAACAACTTGTAAATACTGTAAATTGTAAATATTTTTACATTTAATGAAAAAATCTCAGAAGACAAATGTGTGTGCTCACCTCTGTACTGAAGACTAAATCTGCTTTTGAAGCTTGCTTAGTTCATTTTATGTATGTAGTGTATGCTTGAGCATTATTGAAAATTAATAGAAAACACTTGGTGGGACATATGTATAGCATGTATGTGTGTGTATGTAATTATATATAGCCAGTTACTATATTCTACTTACCAGATGTATTAGCATGGAGGAGAATTAATTTTAAACTAAGGTTGTTTCTCATTTGTTGAGGTACCCTTTGGGTGAAATACCCTTTACCCTAGGCAGCGGTGGAAGTCTGACTTTGAGGCCGTAGTTTACATCCATGTGTTTGGAAAGAGGCCTCTCTCCTGCACATATGTGTGGTGGTGCCTTTGCTGTACTCCAGTACTTGATCTTTTGCTGTACTCCGGTACTTGATCTGACACACAGGAGCAATTTGATCCACTGGTTCTGGCTACATCATCAGCTTTGCAGTTTCTTTTTTGCCCTTTGACACTACTGGTGCAGCCTGTAACAACTTCAGTCTGGTTCTGTAGCTTGACCTGGGGACTCTCCTTATGTTCTATTTTAAAATTATGGACAGGGATTAAATAATCACACCATTTGGATGGATTAATTGCTACAGAGTGAGGAAAGCTCAACTTCCTTAAAACTTTTACTGATTATTTTATATGAATTTTAAATGGTCACAAAGCATTTTGGTTTCACTTGTCTGTCATATCTAGAATGTGCAATTTTAAAACATTTTCTATTCCTGATCAACATGTTTATTCCTTCCGAGTAACTTCCTAAGATTATAAGTAGTGCTCTTCTTGTGCTGATTCCAGTAAGAACAGTCATGCCTTAAGAATTCAGATTCTCTTAGAAATGGCAGTGCAGATTGAGCAGAGTCAGAACAGATGGAGAATTGATAACAGTCTGCATTAATTACTGCATTTAAATTTATAACACATACTCTGTGAGTTTTAGCAATGGATTAGGTTTTTGATTAACCCATTGTGAATTATTTACAGTCAAAACAAGTTTTCTTTCCTTAGGTTTTGTTTTTTTTTAATCTCATTTGAACACACCTCTCACCCTCATGTTTTCTAACTTGCCTATTTGTGTAATTGGACAATAGCAGAGTTAGCTGATCAGGCTGAAAACTAATTTTTCATTTATTTTGGGGCAAAAAAGTTTTATTTTTCTAATGTCCAGCCACAGCTTAAAAGATTAAATACACTTACACACAGAGCAAACAATGAGCAGGCAAACCAGGTGGTTCTGCCAGCCAACTAACTCGTGTGTTCTGCAAAATTAATCCTGCAATTGTCAAATATTTGCAGTGTGAGCAGTAAGCAATGTCAAGTCTGATCCAGCTTTTTCCTGTGCTGACATATCTTGAGTAGCACAGGCTCAGAGAAGTTGCTTAAACAACTTATGCCCCTTCAAAAATACCTTTCCACAAAGAGTATATAGAATTGTAGCAGATGGAAAATACTGGGTGAAAATACACTGTATTTTCTTTCTGGGTATGACTGTTTTGTGTTATGTTTAGGAAGGGTGGAGAGCACGTGCAGTCCCATCCCAGAAGACAGGAACAGTATGTAGCGGTGTGTGTTTTCTGCTACCAGCTCTGGTGGAGTTGAGGTCTGTGACAACAACAGCCACCACGATTGCACCCTGCTGCAAATGTGATTAAATGTGAGGTGAATGCTAACGGGTAAGAAGGGTTGCAAAAGCTTACCTGTATGGCTGCAGGGTGGTGGAGTCAACAAGGCAGAGAGCACCTTTGCCATTCCTCAGTCTCTTCTTTCACGTGGGTTCATCCCAGGAGTCAGTCTGGCCTTGTATCAGCCATTAGTAGAATACCTGTTCCCTCTTGCCCAAGTCTGAATAGAAATTGGAACAAAACACTCTGAATTTGGGTTATTAATTACTAAGAATTACTCTATCAACTGCTTCCAGGATGTGCATCAAAATGAGCAATTTTATTTGAGATACACCAAAGTTAATTTCCTGTAAGAAAAATAGTATGGAACAAAGCTTTTTAGCAAATAAATATCACAGGATGATCTAAATTTTCTGGTTAAAAGGTCACATTGCAGTAAATGTGAAACTAACACCTCTCAGAAGTGTGAAAACCAGTTATGCTGAGCATGGAGGATTCTGTCCTGAAAAGCTCAGCGCACTGATTCCTGAATGCCAGGAGACTGTATCCACACAAGATCTGAGACATTTTGTGTGTGTGTGTGTGTGTGTGTGTATTTTTAAAAAGGCTCATGAAATTACCTTGTGTGTACAAATTCAACAGTAATTTGGAGATGGTGGTGGTGAAGATTGTTGTTAGAATATAGTCCTGTTCTAGAGTTTGCACTCCTTGGATAATAGATGATGATGAGAATTTGAAAGACAACCACAGAACTGAGCCACAGTCAGGAAAAGTGTGATGCTTACAAACTTCCACTTGCAGAAGAGGTGAGTGAAAGACAGTTTCTTTTTATTTTTTTTTCTTTTTTCTTCTTTTTTTTCTCTGGGCCAGGGAAACCCCTGGAGCTCACATCTTTCTAGTTCTTATTGCTCAAAGTAGCTACCAGAAGCATTTGCTCCTCCTGCATCCTAGCCTTGATTACAGAGGGGGAGGAAGGCATCCCAGTTCCTTCCGTTTCTTCCCCTAATACATCTGCCGACCTCTCACACTTCTCGTGCTGCGGGGTGAGTCAGCCTGGTGTGGTCTGTGGTGTGGACCGGGCTTCGGTGATCAGTCACTCAGACTTCCAGCCATTGTCTACAAAAAAAAAATGAATGCCTGGGTCATATCCTAACAACACTGGTAATATTTTAGGCATTGCCTCAGCTGCTTTTGGCGACGAGATAAGGACAGAGATCACTCACCAATCACTGGCACGAGCAAAACACACTTGACTTGGGGAAATTAGTCTAATTTATTACCCATCAAATCATAGTAGGATAATGAGAAATAAAACCTTCCCCCCACCCCTCCCTTCTTTCCAGGCTCAATGTCATTCCCAATTTCTCTACCTCTTCCCCAGCAGTTGCACAGGGGGTGGGGAATGGGGGTTGCGGTCAGTTTGTCACACGCTATTTCTGCCACTCCTTCCTCTTCAGGGGTCCTCGCACTTCCCCTGCTCCAGTGTGGGGTACCTCTCACTGGAGACAATCCTTCATGAACTTCTTCAATGTGAATCTTTCCTATGGGCTGCAGTTCTTCACAAACTGCTCCAGCATGGGTCCCTTCCATGGTGTGCAGTCCTTCAGGAAGGGACTGCTCCATCATGGGTCCCCCATGGGGTCACAAGTCCTGCCAGCAAACCTGCTCCAGTGTGGGCTCCTCTCTCCACAGGTCCTGACAGGAACCTGCTCCAGCACGGGCTTCCCATGGGGTCACAGCCTCCTTTAGTCATCCACCTGCTCTGGCGTGGGGTCCTACGCGGGCTACACACGATCATCTGCTCCACCATGGACCTCCATGGGCTGCAGGGGGACAGCCTGCCTCACCATGGTCTTCAGCACAAGTTGCGGGGGAGTCTCTGCTCTGGCACCTGGAGCATCTCCTCCCCCTCCTTCTTTACTGACCTTGGTGTCTGCAAGGATTGTTTCTCTCACATCTTCTCCCTCCTCTCTCCAGCTGCAAAATGTGCAGCATTTTTTTCCTTTTCCCCTTCTTAATTATGTTATCACAGAGGCGTTACTGATTGGCTCGGCCTTGGCCAGCGGTGGGTCTATCTTGGAGCCGGCTGGCATTGGCTGTGTTAGACACAGGAAAGGCTCTGGCAGATTCTCATAGAAGCCACCCCTGTAGTTAGTCCCCTGCTACCAAAACCTTGCCATGCAAACCCAGTACACCTATACTGTTGAGATTACCTAAGCAAAACCAACAGACTATAGAATACTTATTCCATGTGTCTCAAAGCTGGTGGGTTTTTGTCTGTAGATGATTTGGTGAGGAACCCACAACCTAAAGAAAAGCAGGTCTTTCTTCAATGTTCTTAAACAAGCTACAGCACTCCTTAGTGATAAAAAAAAATAAATCATATGGCTTTGTAAATGAGAAAAACTGACCATTTTAAAGAAACTTGTCATTTAAATAAAAGGCTTTGAGCTACTTTGGAGTTTGGTATTACCTACAGTTCCTAGTGAGTATTCGTGTTGGTTACTAACTTCCTGGTGCAATTCAGTGCCTTGCACATTGTTAAACAAATATTGTATGTGCAAATAATTACTTGCTACACAGCGAGCCCTCAGCAGATCTTCAGTATGTTCAAATGTCTCACTATCAAGGTGCAGCTACAGCATTGGGAATTTCTAACCATAATCTTTAAAAGGTTGACCCAGGCCCTTTAACAGTGAGAGCTGAACAGTTCATACCTGTGGGCAGGAAGCAGTGAAGGCACAAACTGTGCAGTGAAAGTCAGCCATGCTTCCTCAGAAACTTCTCTGTGAGAATGTGTGATGCAATGCCTCTTCCCTGAAGGGTGGGGGAAAAAAGTCCAAAAAGTTCCTCCTGCCTGACTAGGGGGGGTTCTTTCTTTCTGTCTTTCTGTCTTTCTTTCTGTCTTTCTTTCTTGTAGTGATTCCGTTTCCCAGTCCCCCCTGAGCTGGGTCCCTTCAGCTGGAAGAGGCAATGGCTGGGGGGCCAGATTTGACTCGCAGTTGCCGACTATATGAACATTTGCAGAAAAGACAGGCTTTTCTCT
>NW_010328066.1:0-435 GCF_000700745.2 Antrostomus carolinensis | reverse complement strand
CCCTGGCCAGACTTTGGGTGGAATCCACCTTCGAGGACGATATATCATATGTTTCCACACCAAGAAAAATGCAAGTCATCCTGACTTGCTGAGTTTGATAATTAAGTACTATAAAGCTGGACCCCCGTGCAGGGACTCTTTGGTGGCCACATCTGCAGGTGGGTGCACTACACAGGACTTTCCAATTGCCAGGGAGAGGTTCTTCAAACCCTCGCTGCTCTGGAGCACCCCAGTGACTGCGGGTCTGGATGATGGTAAATAAGGCAGTTGGTGATGTATCTTTCTTCATCACTATTGCTAACTTTATGTAGTAATGATCAGATGCATTGCCTAACCTTGTGTTGTTGCTTAGCAATATATTAAGCTTATTCTGATTGTTTATTGTATTGTTTCTTTTTGTATTGCCCCAAGATAATCAGTAAAATAAGCTTACTC
>NW_010328065.1:30195-49112 GCF_000700745.2 Antrostomus carolinensis | reverse complement strand
CATTAAGTTTCTCCCTGCCCAGCTCTCCAGATTGTTGTGGTGAGTGTCACTGTACAGAGTAAGATTTCTCCTTCCCTTTAATAGTGTCACATCTTAAAAACAGTCTTACATGGGGAGTGTGTAGAAAATATGTGGGTCTCTGCTGCACAGCTGGTGGAGCATTTTTATGTTCATCTCATTATCTATCCAGGACTGGTAAACTGCTTGTGGAATGGTGCTGGTATGATGCTCCAGCCTGCTAAAGGCCAAGCTTGGTGGACTGGAGAATTCTGTTCTTGGTTTTAGTCCCCTGCCAGCCACAGCAGCACAGCTGAGTGGTACATCTGTCTACTTCGCCTTGGAAGGGAACCACAGGCAATAATGTTAAGACAGAATATTTAATATGGAGTTAATGTGCCATTGACTTTCTGTTCCTTTTCACTGCATCTTTTGGAGAACAACTTAAAAGTTACATCACATACCACTAGCTAAGCAGCTGCATAGCCATCTCTCCACATCATGAAAAGCAAAGTCTGAAAGCACTTTGCATAATGGCCTCTTCTGCCTGCCTCCTCCTAACTCCTCAAACTTTATTCCTGTCCATACCATGTGAATAAAATAATAGCTCCCCGCACACCACCCTCCCCCCCGTCTCACAATGTACAATGTACTGTATCTTTTCCTGAGATGAGACATTTGAATGAGGTTCAGCTCTTAGTAGTTCTAATCTGTCACCTTTCTGTTAAGAGCTTGGAACACTGTAAATGGACAGAAATTATCTGACAGATCCTAATGCCAATAGCCAGCATGGGCAGAAAAGAGTGTTATCAAGTTAGGAAATCAGAAAAACCGTGAAAACAAAGTACCTTAAAAAGAAAATTCTGTTATTTGGGAACTTCCCCCTGCCCAGAATTCATTGTATCAGTAGTTCATTTTGGAGCATGTTTTTTCGCATCCTCTTGTAGCTACGCTGTAGATAAAACAAAGTGATTGAAGAGGGTAATGATGAGGCAAATTTTATTTCTTTATAACCCTCTTTCTTTGTGTGTACTTTGCCATAGTCCTTTACTGAATTTTTTGTGATAAAATCTGTGGAACAAGTTAAAAAATTAATCTTATCCAGGAAATGGTCTAACTTTTTATAATGGTTTTCAGTAAAAATACTTTTATAAAAAACAGATTCTACAGATTTTCGTGTTAATTATTCAATTATTATCTTGGTATATTATTTCTTTATTAAAAGTTTGATTCTCTAATAAAGTACATTGAAGGTATGCTAGTTACTTTTGTACTATTCATGAATTTTCTATGTAGAGGTACAATACTTGTAATTCCATTATTTGCATTAGTCACTATTTAAGAGTGGACACATAAAATTAAAAACATTGACTTGTAAGTACTTGTATGTGACTTAACTAGTTGTGTGATTTTTTTTTTCCCTTGATATACAAATTAAGCTGCTTGTCATTGTTTTTGGGAATAGGTAGATGCCTGAGGTCAGTTCCAATGCCATCTTTCAGTTAATTATTTAACACCTTTAAGCAAGATACTTCAAGTGTCTTATGTTTTGGGGTTTTTTTTTTTAGATCTGATCTTTTTTTAAACAGATTTTGTGAACTTAAGTGCATGCAAAAATAAAATTATTTTCAGGTGCTTTCATCCTAGGAGGAAACATCTTGTGGTCAGTTTGCAACGTGAGTCATAAAGGTTACTCAACACTGTTGGCTTGTTTGTTCTTCTATTGACTATTCTACATTAAACTACTTAAATATTTAATAATTTTCCTTTTTTTTTTTTTTTTCTCTGTTAGCATGGAGGAGTCTATGTAAAAAGAAGTGCCAAATTCAATGAAAAAGAAATGAGAGATAAGCTGCGGGCACAGGTGAAAGCTGAGACTCCGGTAAGATTATACCTTCATTCCCCCTCTTTTCCTCATTTCTTTGACTTTTTTAATGACAAAGGTATATTGGAGGAATGAGCCCTGCCTGATATTTACAAACTACAAGATGATAATAATGGATTTGTTTTCTTTCTGTATTTTTACAGTTACTTTCTGTGATTAGAGTGATACCTCTGACTAAACTTAGGACAATTTGACTAGTCCTTTATGAATTATATGAACTTCATGATTCTGTCTGTAGAGGGCAGGGAGGATCTGGACTAAATCTTAGAACGTGAGCTGTAGCACCTTCCTTGAGAAACCACTGTCAGTGTTCCCTGTTTCAAAAGACAATATTTTGACTACTGTATGCTTGTCAGAGACTGGTATGTTTGTAGAATACCACTTGTTTGGTCTTCTGAAAGTCAAAAAGCACTCTTCCCAAATCTTAGTTAGTCATCCCAGTGATCGATCATTTTTAATGGCAGTGACATCTTAGAACTGAGTAACTTTTTCTGCTACGCTTGGAGGAGGGGAGAAAAAAAAAAAGAGCCTGAACTCTTGATAATTTTCTATTTGAAGAATGATTGTTAGTGCCAAGTGACTTTTCTCATGACTCCCTGTATGGTTTGTGGCTCAGTGGTTAGAATCACTGTGCTTCGCTTCCATTACTTGCTGTGCTTTAAAATGTTTTCTGACTTCTTGGCTAGACTTAAGAAAACCAACTCAGCAAGCCTTGATATAGAACAGTTACGCTTGCATTTTATTTAAAAGGATGTGATTAGGACTTGCCACTCCAAATACTAAGTGGCAAACATTTATAAACTAAGGCTTGGGTAAAAGGAATGCATAGGTTGTTTTGACCTTTATAATAGTAATCTTTATTATTATTATTTTTTGAGATAACGTGTTTATGTTTGTGCACGTGTCTGTGTGGAAAAGTAAACTGCCCTTAGCTGACTGAGGGGCTTAAATGAGTCAAGCCTCCCTGTTTAAGGCAAAGATGCTACTTTCTGTAAAACTTGCAGTGTAATGGCATAAGCAAAGACAAGTTTCAGGGTGTATGAAACATATCTGTAGTCTTCCCCCTAAGGAATTCCTCCCCCATCAGAGTGCTGGTTAAGTTTGCTTTAGTTAGCCTGGATGAAATATCCTAGCAGGGTGTTTCCCTGCATAGGCCCATGGATTTCTTGCTAGCCAAAGAGGCAGCTTCTGCTTGAGTCCGGCCTTCTGGCTACCTCTGCACCCCTTAAAATGCAGGGGTTTGTTGTAATAATAAGATTTTTATTGTGATAAGAGTCTTGATTTAAACTCTGCATTAAATTAGTCTCCTTTATAGAATAAAATATATTTTTTTAATACAATCTTAGGAGATGTGAATAGAAACATATCTAATTCTGCATGTCCTTGGAAACCTGTAAGTGACGTTCAGTGTTGCTGCAGTGCTATAAACTGACTGGCCAGGGTAGTGTGTGATTTTTAGCCCAGTTGGAACGTAAGGGGAGGTTTAAGCATCAAGCTTTTCTTTAAAGCTACATCTGCTGTGGGTTCTGCTTTCCATGGTGGATGTCTACATGTGATTCATAATTTGAATAAATCCAGAAGGCTTTTTTTATGGAATCATCTTTCTTCTCCCCCCTCAGTTGTATGTGTATTAAAAACTTATATCTAACCTACCTAAGCTAATGCCAAATGAATTTGGGACCACTTGGGTACATTTGTGTTTTGGTGTAATTTGGCTTTCTGGAAGTTCAGTGGTGTTGGAAATGGGCACAGAACCTGTATGTGCTTAGCTGTCAGTCACTGCCATTTTCCTTGTATTATCTAGTGTAGCAATATAGAAGAGAAATGAGTGTAACTGCTGCAGAAATGCATTCTGGTTTAGATCGCTCTCAGTCAAACCATATAGGGAGTGACCCTTAAGTTTTACAAAACCAAAGCTGTCAAAAGCCTATGTACTGAGACAAATGTTTGCATCTGCTGGGGTAAAAAGATACAGACCATTGAATTGTCATTTGAGAGGAGACTAAACTTTCTATAATCCACTTTATCTGAGAATTTAAATGTAGATGCCGTAAATGCCCTTTAACCTACAATTACTGCTGGGAGAAAAAAGTGATAACCTGTGTCCTTACTGCATTATTCATGAAGAAACTTTGCAGTTCTGCAACTTACCGTGACATTCACAAGCATCCATATTGCTTTTAAAATAAAGACATTTTAATCAGTAAAGCAAGTATGCCCTGAACTCATCAGCTTATTGCAAAAATAATGGATTTACTACTCTGGAATTTTTATTAAAATTTATGCACTGGATGCTGCAGCTCAGGGTGGGCTTTTCCTCAGTTTAGTGAACAGCTGTTGTTACTTGATCATTTGTGCAAATATGGTGGAGTTCTTTCTTTAATGCAGTTTTAGAGAAAAGCCTGTCTTTCAGCTGCTAAGGGAAGAATTGTATGCCAATAGAGAGGAGATGGACAGAAATATGTGTTAAGGGTCCCTTTGTTATTTACAATTGCTCTCCACATACAGTTTAAACAAAAGAATACAAATTATTAATGCTCAGTCTGTCTGAAGCCATCCCTGTTCCCATTAAGAAACTGAAGACATGTAGGAAGGCAGAACTAGTCTTCTGTTCTCCTTAGAGGGGCAAGGCTTTTAGCTGTTTTACTGTCTCCTGTTACGTGGTGGTTTTTTGCTGGTTTGTTGTTTTGGTTTGTTTTGTTTTTTAAAAAGTAAATTGGAGATGGAATGTGAACAGGGAAAAGAAGACTGCCTCTTACATTCACAGTAGAACTAGATTAATGATCTGGTATACTTGATTTTGTGTAGGGACAGTGGACTGCATGGTGCTCCTTGCTCACCTTGTCTCATGCCTTCTACCTACCTGCCCTGAACAGCCCCTTTTCCTGCCCTCCTGTTCGGAGTTGGTCCACCCTGCTTCCCAGATGCAGCAAAACAGTGTTAGACATGTACAAAACTCTGATGCTAGACTGAAACGCTTCAGCACCTGTGTTTTCTTAGTGGAGATCTTGAACTAATAGATTTTCTTATTTCTGGAAATTACTTTGCTTCTCAGTCACTGAAGTATGCACTCAAACGCTTCGTTATTGGGCCTTTTGTTGGCAGAACTCACTTGAAACGATGTGATTTTATTTAAAATTGCATAAAATCTGGATGATTTAACAAATTGCAATCTTATGTGTTGTTGTGAGAGCAGAGACTGTCACAGGGTTTGAAGGACACTTTTGAGTTGATGTTGTTTTAATGTAAGCCATAACAAGATAAATGCATTTCTCAATGCAACAATATGTCCAGCTGACACTTGATACTCTCGATCTGCTTCTTTTATAAAGAAAGTTAACTCTCTTGAGCAGCAAGCTATTCAGTTTGGGACCTGAAAATGTAACTTCTATTTCTTTTTATCATGCATCAAGAGTGGGAAATCAGCATTCTGTTCAACCACAGAATAAATCTTTGTCATGCGAAGCAGTGCCAATCAAACAGTAAAAACCTGGAGGCGACAGATAACATTAAGAAAACTCTAAGGCTTAATGTAATTATTTTGTCATAGTTACTAATTTGCAAATCCATTACAACTTCTTTGTAAGTCCTAGATGTCCTTGCCTGCTTTCCTCACATCACCTTTTGTATTCTGTTCAAATTATACCAGATACACTTTCTCATACCATGTCTTTTTCCAGTTACTTATCTGAGTGTTAATGTTTTCTTATTCACTTCACCAGAAGCATATCTTTTGGGCAGTGGTCTAAATGGATTCAGATATGAATCTGTCTAGTGGTCAGGATGTGGTAATAAAAATAATAGTTAGGCAAATGCATTGTTTACTATGATTTTGAACTTTGAAAATAAAAATATTTAATAGTTTTCTCCTTGTCACCCACCTGGGAACAGCACAGTAAATGCAAGATATCTTTAGTCAGTAGTTACCATTTCTTGATGCCCTGTGCTCCTGCTCTGGCAGGGGGACTGGAGTAGATGATCTTTTGAGGTCCCTTCCAATCCCTGATATTCTGTGATTCTGTGATTCTATGTGTTCTTCTACAGTGTCAGCTGCTGTCTCTGGGACACCCTCCAAAGCCCCGTCCTGGTCAGGTTTTCTCTTTATCTTCTCTTCTCACTGTACATTTACGGTATCTGGACTGTCTTTGTTCTGTACTCCAGGACTTGTGTGTTGCCTCGTGCCCCTTTCCCCTGCTCTACCCATATGAGCTCCTTTTCTGGTACTCTTGTGTATCTCGGGGACTTCCTTGGCTGCCCTGCTTCCCCCTCTGTAAGCACAGTCCCTCTCAGTGCTGTTGCTGTTTCTTTTTGCCTGGAAGACCTTGACGACACTGGGGAAATGAATAGAGTTGCTGTTTGGGTGCAAACAGTGATCATCCGTTCATTCCATCTGTGGATTGTGGCAAGTCCACTGACATTAGGTTGGGGACTCTGCGGGTAACCCCTGCCTCTTTCCTGGTTTTCTGCCTCCAACAAGAGTCAGCTGGGTTGTGCTGAATGAATCCTGATCCCCTCCTTGAAGCTTTCAGATTGATGAGAGATGGTGAGTATATTGACACTCACCCACGACACAGAAACAGGCGTGAAAGTGCCGTGTATCTGAGCATAGGGACCTACTCTGTTTGGGTTAAAATTGGTATATCAGTGAATCGGGGACTGTGGTAGTGCAAAATTTTCTGTGTCATTTGGAACACAAGCACTGTATTTTGCAGTCACTGTGATAAAGTGTGTAACTTATGTAGCTAATTGCCATAAATGAGAATTTCTGTATAAAAAATTGCCTTGGGTGCAGCTGGTGTTTCTAGGCAATTAAAATGCTCCTACAGCTCAACAGTTCTTAATCCAAGTTCAGGGCAGCTTATTTAGTTATTAAAATCTTAGAGATTTGTAGTTCTTCTAATCTTTGGAAATAGTGCTTAAGGATTTAGCTTCTGCTGCCCACAGTGGGAGAAGGGAAAAGCCAGCCATGCAAGTAGATTTGGTAGGCTGAATTGAACTGGCAGAATATCCTGCCTTGTACAGGATTGTATGTGAGTATAAGTAGGAAATCTGTTTACATTCATGAATTTTACTCAGGTAAAGTAGTCCTAATGAGCTACATATTAGTTTTATATATGCTGAATTTAAAGCAAAGGCCACTTCTCTGTCTTGTTGATATGCTTTCAATTCGGAGATACTCAGATTCTGGTCAGCAAACCTGCTTGGCTGCTTGTGTTGTAGAGGTTTACAAGAATAATTAAAATATATTTTCAACTCCTGCTTAATATTATACACATAGGACTGGAGTAAGTAGATACTGTTCTCTGTTGTGTAATCAGCTTTTAGTGGGTGATTATCTGCTTTGAAGACCGGTAATGTTGCATGCTTCTGAGTGCTGGTGTCTGTGTCAAGAGTGATATTCCTGTCCTGTGTGCTTCACTTACTTTGCTCTGTCAATTATTACCTGTTACTGCCTTTATGTTACCCACTGGAGCTCAGCATTCAGTTTTCAGTGGGGAGGGGGTGTGACCTCATCTTGACATACTGTTTTAAGGATCCAAATTACGTGATTTAAATATAAACACATTTATGGGGTGGGGGCGCATCTGGATTTGAATATTATGCCCTTTCCAGCTAACTCTGGAAAGTTTTACTTAGTCACTTAAGTATCTCAACAGTATGCTTCATAATGAAGTGTATACATGACTGGGGGAAATGTGGACTGCAGCTGGGTCTAAGGATTTCTGTAGTCATCCCTGTGCTTATGCTACTGTCATGTTAGGAAAAGAAGTAAGCACCTTGCCTCTTAAACTCATTTTATTATGTTCCTTCTCCACCAAATCCATCTACATCTTGGGTTTCTGCCCATCCTTGTACATTCTTGGACTTCACCTGCCACTGCAGTGTGCCGGTTCTCCTCTCCCCAAACGTGCTATGACAAGTGCAGCCTTTCCTCCAGCTCTTCTTCGCTCCACTCTACTGACACTGGTTTTGCCATTCTTTTTTTTTTTTTTTTTCCTTTTCCCTTGACAGATTCTAGGCTGCATACTCAGTTCTTCTCTTTCTCAATCTTCTGCTGGCTTCACTAGTTGGCACAGTTCCAAGATTTCTTCCCTCCTCTGCATTTTAGTGCGTCCTTCAACCTTTCTCACTGCAGGGTGATTATGGAGAGTTCACTTGCTGGGTCCTGTCTTTCCACGTTCAGCCTTTTCTCCAGCTGTTCTGCAATTATTAAGAGCAAATACCAGCACATTTTGATGTTTTGTGGGCCAGAAGCACAAAGTTATATTCCTGTTTGTTTCTGAGTTTATATTTTACTTTGCGTCTTTTCATGATGTGCACTCCCACTTGTCAGTGTCTTCCTATACTCACTGATAATCCTTCCTGTACTGTTTTGTAAATCCAGTGTCTCTCTTTTCTTTCAAATATTTCCTGAGACTGATTTCTGCAAAGATAACAAATTAAGTCGTCTAGGCACAGTAGACAAGATTTTACGGTGAATGTGTCATGTTCAACTCCATACTAGTTACCATTTGTGGCCATAGCCTTTTCTTTTGCAGATGAGCCCCCAATATGTAATTTTCACTGCTTAAGTGATGTTTTGCTTCAGCTTTGTATGTAGAAAATTATGCAAGGCATACAAAAGAAAAAAAAAAAAAGAAAAGAGAGAGAGATGGAAACCTCTGCTCTGTTTTGGAAAAAAAAAAAAAAAAAGTAAAATTAATCTAATCTGACTGCTTCTGTTTGGGTACATAATTTTGCACTCAGATATGCAGGTACTTAGGCAACCTTTACCTGTGTAATGACTTGAGAACCCATAGACAGTTGTTGCTGAATAGGCAAGCAAGCCATTTTACTCAGTAAATCTAAACTTCCAGACATGCATGCTTAAAAGAATGTGACTTTAAAGTTCAAATTATGCTAAGATATGAGTTTAAGTTCATAATATAATTAGTATCTAATACGGTGGGATGCAAGGGGTAATGGCTTTAAACTGGAAGAGGGGTAGGTTTAGATTAGATATTAGGATGAAGTTTTTCACTGTGAGGGTGGTCAGACACTGGAACAGGTTGCCCAGAGAAGTTGTGGATGCCCCCTCCCTGGAAGTGTTCAAGGCCAGGTTGGATGAGGCTTTGAGCAACCTGGTCTAGTGTAAGGTGTCCCTGCTGATGGCAGGGGGGTTGGAACTAGATGATCTTTAAGGTCCCTTCCAACCCAAACCGTTCTATGATTCTGTGATTCTATAAAGGCGCATAAGATAGCTGATCTATTGTAATTTCAATTAATAATATTTCTGATTATGAATGGAATTAAATGTATATTTCAGTATAAGGAGAGACTATATGCACGGCTGTTAATAAAGAAAAAAATGTAATTTAGGTAATTGTGACATATTTGACTGTCTTTTCAAAATCTCCTCTTATCCCACTTAGCAAAACTGATATTATTGTTGATACCAGCTGCTCCTGACTTGCTTGCTTCAGTTGACGTGTGCTGTCTCGCTTCCTAAATCACCTGGGCACCTTTCTATGGTGTACATTCGAATAAAATTACTTTTAACCTTGAACTGTCAGTTTTTTAGAGCTAAGAAATTTTAGCCCAAATATTCTGATTTTCTTTGTATCTTTACAGTAGCTGATGGTGTGAACAAAATACAATATGAACCTCTAAAGTGATGATAATTTCTGTGAAAGCAGTCGACTTGCTGCTTATTCATTATAAGAACTTGTCTGTTTTGTTTCATTTTAATCCCACAGATGTATTTAGTGATTTTTCCAGAGGGGACTCGTTACAATCCAGAGATACCAAAAGTCATTGCAGATAGTCAATCATTTGCTGAAAAGGAAGGTAAGCAAAAAAAGTTTTGAAATCATTCTCTTGTTACAGTTTTAACATATGTTATCTAAAATTTTTATATAATATGAAGATGATATCACCTTAACTGGACTATTAAGCCTGCCTGATTGATACTTAAAGGTTAGGATAGCATAAGCCAACGTTTCTCTTACCAGAAAGTAAGATGAGAGTAGCTTATATACAGATATTTCATGCATTTCACATTTTGCAGGAGTATTATTTCTTAAGAAAGCTCTCTATAGTTTCTCTCTATATCTATGTGTTTATAGACACTTTTTTCCTTGCTCCTTCAGGGATATAAGAATTACCTATGGGGCACTGTTCTAAGTTTACATTATAACTCGAATTACAGTTGTTACTCAATATAAAGACTACTTTGCATAGAGATTGTTGTGCTTTAAAATAAAAAGTCTTCAATCACTTAATTTTTAATTACTGTTAGTACTACCATGACTTTTTGGTTTTGTTCGTCTCTCACCTTCCAGTCTCGCCCTTCCTTGGTTGAACTTCATTCTGTAGTCACTGATTGTTGGCGTCGTCTCTATAACCACAGATGGAATTACTTCATCTTTGGAAAGGCTTGCAAAAAATCTAAGGGTCCCAAGCTTTTTCATTTTTCTCACATCATATGCACAATACAAGTAAACTTTTAAGTCCAGCAGTTCAGCGAACGTGTTTCCTGGTTTTGTTTTTTCCTGTTGACCAAAACTGAAATAATTCACTCTGAAGGTAAACAAAGAATAACAAGTAGGTCTGGTAAATTCATTTCTGTGACACACTGAAATGAATTCACAAGTCTGTGAATCAGCCTGTTGATATCATCAAGCTATTAAGTATTGTTAGCTCTTGTCCAAAAGGACACATGCTTTTATTCTCCTCCTTGGGAAGACTGGAATTTGTTTGCGTGTATGAGCAGGAGAGCTTAAGTCATAATGTATTTATTCTTCGCTTCAGTTTCCTGTCGGAAATGAAAGTCAGATCTTTCATTTAGGTTGGCAGTTCTTTGAGAGTTCAGAGGGAGTGTTTGATAGGCATTTTTTTTTCTTCTTTCCTCCTTTTTCAGGGAAAAGAAAGGGTTCTTATCGACATTATTATTATTTTAATATATGTCTTAATTATATCTCTGTAGTCTGCAAAACAGTAAAACACTGCTTTTGTGCTTTCAGAGCACCTGTTCGTTTCTTCTAGTGCTTTTCTTTCCAGTATTTATCTGCTTTTATTTTGTAAAAGTTACTCCTTTTAAAAATTTTCAAGACAAATATTTATTAAACAGGAAGCATTTTCTGTTCTAGCGCAGAATCCTCCTGACCTGCTTTTACCCGTTGCTAAATTCTTTTGTTGTTGGTCTCTCCTCAACTTTTTATGCAGAGAGAATGGGAAGCAGTCTGCATGGGGCCCTGCTCCCCTGCACGTTCATGCTTGAGCTAGAGCATCCCTTGCACAAGGATGCTGGGAAGCAGGGATGGCTGACACTTGAAAGCTGCATGTAAACTATTCTGTCAGATAAGAGCCACAAGGCATGTACCAGTACACTGGGGAGCTGCGAGGATGGGGAACTGCGCATGGCCGCTGGCGGGAGATGACAGTGACTCCCCAGGGTCCTGCCACACTGCTGTGCAGCGGTGCTGGCCCCAGCTTGGGGCTTAAACCCAGTAGCCCCAGTGCCATCACAGTCCTGGCTGCTGGCCGTGTGCCAGGGCTGCAGTGTGGGAGTCGTGACGAGACACCTCGCTGGTCGGTCACGTGTGGATTGGGTGCTGGCCACACTCCTTGTGAGCGTGCGAGGGCTGTTGTGTGACACTGCTGAGCTGAACGCAAAACGCACGATTGCATGCTTGTCTGAAAGATCCCAGAGGCTGCTTATTTCCTGCTGTTTTAGGAAAGGTAGTAATGCCCAGTAGTTCTGCCAGTCAGAGGAGTGAGGGCATAATGTAACTTATAGTTTAAAATTTGTACTTCATTCCTTGTGAGGATATAAAGAAGTCTGATAATTTAGTCTTGTCGTCCTAGTGTATTTGTTACAGAGAGCAGTGCTTCAGTGTTGGCTCTACAGACATGTAGGGGAACTTTTTATTTGTTTTATACCTTGAAATGTAAGCTTTATAATGATATCTTTTTTTTCTACATTTTTTGCACAGTTTTATGTTGATAATGTAGTAGAAGTGTAATATTGGAAAAAGCGGTTTAATTAAGAAGAATTCAACTTCAAATTGATGTTAGGACCAGAGATATTGTACCCAAAGCTGACAAAGCTATTCCTAGAGTGGAAGCTTAACTCTTGTTTATCATGCTGTCTGAAACACTGTTTTTTACATAAGTGTGTGTATATGTTTTCATAGTTTTGCAGAGAGGAAATATGATAAGGTTTTGTGGGTTTTGTGCTTACTTTTACTCTCCATGGGCTGGATTATCTTCTAGAGAAGCTTCATTGGTTTAAGCAGAACTATTGTGCTGAACTTAATTACCTGGTCTTCATATGACCAGCTGATGATTTGCATCTCATATCTTGTTGTTCTTTCTAAGTAAACATCAGTTTTGGACACAGTTACTGCCTCTTTACAATTGCTCCTAGGACCAGTTCAACAAAAAGATTTTTTTTTTTAATTTAATTTTATTTTTTTTTAAAAAGGCTTAGGTTGACATGCAAAGGAATGTTTTAACATTGCTGGTTTAAACTATTATGTCTTTCTTCTTTGATGTGAATATATAAATAAATCTTATCTCTATATGAATAGGATGGAAGGATATTAACACAGGTTGCCCTTGAAAGGCAGTCAGCTTTTAAAAATACTGATAATACATCGTGTTACAGCTTGTTCTTCCATAGGACTGCAGTTCTACACAAAATCTTGACTCCTAGCAAGAGCAGATAGTTTTCCTCTTTCTGAAACACAAGTGAATCAAACACACAGGGTAGATCAAATAGATCTGGGTAAGAGTAAGTTGAGACTGAAGGCTATAAAGCACAGAGAAAATTCCAGGGAAGGAGAAGGATCATGTACTTTCTTACTACTTTTAGAAAGAAGGATATCATGCAGTAAAAAATGGAATGCATGGACTGGTCTTCCAAATTTGTCATTAACTACCTTGCCAAGTTCAAGTTGAATGTACTGCCAGGTTTTTGTTTATTAAAACCAAAGAATGCCAAAAACATCTTGAGGTAAAATTTATAAAATTAAGGCATTAATATTAATGGTTTTCAGGTTGAAGACTGACACATGTGTATCAGCCTTCAGCACTGATAGATTTGATGCAGCAAAACTCTATTTAAATTAATTTGAATCTGTCCACAATTGTATTCAATGAGATATGGAAAGTTGATTACTTCCAGGAATACTGGTTTTATCATGATGAACTAAGAATGTGTTCATATAAGGGTAATGCTAGTACCCACAGAAACTGGAGATTACTCCTTCTACACATTTTACAAGTGGTAGAAAATTCCAGTCAGGTCAGATTCTTACCCAAGATAGAACAGGAAGCATTTTAAACTCAAAATGCATTTGTTTGATTGCATTGGGGAAGAAAAAATGTGCTTCCCAGAGTTTAAAAACAAAAGCAAAAATTACCTCTTTAAAACTAATTTGTTTGGTTATTTGTGGTAGGATTAATAGAGGAGTTATTCACAGAACAATTTAAATTCTGTAGAGTTGAGAAAATTAATCCAGCATTTATCTTTGTTGACCAAAATAGCAGTACTTGCTGGGGTTTCACAGCCACAGCAAGCCATGTCAGCAGTGTTGCCAGATTATCAAATGGAGACGTATCAGGTTTTCTCATTTCTGTCAGAGGCAAATGAAACCCCCCACTTCAAAGCTGATGGGGCTATGTGCCATGTAGCTGGATTTGAACCTGATACACCTCGGTGTCCTCTCCTGACGGAAGGTAGGTGGCTGTGTGAGATGATTCCAGCAATAGCTACCAGGATGGGCTGGCTCCCCCTTTCCATGTTTCAGTATGGTTGTTGGTGACTCCTGTTTCTAATGGGACATCTTGTAAGCGTCTCATAATCAGATTAAATATTTCTTCCTATACTCTCTTGAAGATCTAAGAATGTGACAGCATGTGTTTTACCCCTTGTGTCCTGAGCTTTTGCCTTCCAGTTTTCAATATCCAAGTATATAGTCAGTATAAGTCAATCTTGGCTTAAGAGTTCGCTTTAGTTTTCCGTTGTACGCAAGTAGTCAGCTAATGAGTCTCCCATCTTCAAAATCTGATGCATTCATTCAGTTGACTTACACATTGGTGTCCTCTTTTAGGCTCCGATCTATTAGTTTAGGTGTCTTAAAAGTGCAGAAGTTCTTCCATGCTAGCCAGTGGGCTTGAGTTGCTGAGTCCAGGGAATTATAATATGTAGGTGGCACTCATGTTTTCATAGGGATTTAACCCCAATCTTGTCATAATGTTAGAAGTGGCAATTTTTATTTTATGTATTTTTTTCAAATTGTATATCTTTTAAGCCTGTTTCTTTTTAATGGTACTAGACTATAGAACAAAATTTGTATAGAACCCACAAAATACATGATTATTGCTTTTTGTACAAACTTCTAGTATAAAATTTGTTCCATTTATATGTTCCCAAAATATGTATGTATAGATTTCTCATAATTTTCTAGTAGTTAGACTTCTATAATGTTCCAAACAACCACAATTTTCTCAGGTTTAGTAGAATATTAACTTTATCAAAATGTTAAGAAATGGCATTTTAAAAATTTAAAAATAAATAGGAATAATCCAAAACCCTCCTCCTACTCCTGATGTTACTGACTCTGAAAAGACAAAGAAAAAGGGGTAAGAAGATTGTTAAATTTAACTTGGCTTGCTTTTGCTGAATGAAGACAAAACAATCTTCCCTGGTGAAAGGCATTTATGGAATTTTGCATTCATGTTTGATTTCTAACAAAGGTCATTTAATCAAGCAAACATTTCAGGTATTCATTTATCTCCCTTGTTTTTATGCAGAAAAGTTGCAAATGGAAATGTTTTTTTAAATGCTAAGTTTCTCTTGACTAGTATCATGCTTTCTGCTAAGATGTTTGTACGTGCAGGATATGCTTATCACAAAATTGCTTTTACAGGTCATGTAAAAAAGAGGTATTTCAACTGAGCTACTCAAAAATGTTTCCCTTCTAGATCTTGGCATTGATTTTAGATTGTATTTTAAAGTAATCTGAAGTATTTAGTATCCATAAGTGTTATTTGGAACTGTCTCTAAAGAAAATCGCTTTTGGTGATTTTTTTTTTTCCACACACTTGTATGTAAGCAAGCTTGATGTAAAAGTGCACAGGGAGATGAGGAAGGGAGAATATAATTCTTAAAAAGAATGTGGGGGGATATCTTGAGTAACATTTGAGAGACATACCATTAGGAAGAAGAAAATATTTCTGTTATTAAATGTCATCCTTAGGAAATTAGGTTTAGGAAAGGAAGAAGTTACTATATCCTCTTTTTGAGGGGATTACTTGCATTTCTTGTAGTTTAGTTGATGGTAACAGAAAACACTTTTTACAAGAGCATACAATTTTTTAGTACTATCATCAACTGAGTCCTATTTATGTAAGTCAGTGGAATACTAGCGTACAAATGGATGAGCTCTCCTACCATATGGATGAAGGGAACAGAGATTTTCTCCATAGAGTTGTATTCAGTTATTACATATGCAACTTCTCCCTGAGAGGTTATGTAAATGATGTTCTGTTTGGTGTTTTTTGTCCTTTTGTGTTTAGATGAAAAATTCAGTTCTGTGGGTGTTAATGACTTGGGCCTTTGTACTTCCCAAACAAAAACTTTATTTCATTCAGTTTTCATGGAGACCTTCTGAAGTACTTCTGCATCTTACTGTAGTAAATGGATGAGAATTGAAGTACCATTGCTTATTGTATTTTGTCAGATTTTCACATTGTTTTCTCTTTTTTTTAATGTCTATCATTTAAAAGTTAGCTAACATAGAAGAGCAAAGCTATAGCATTTTAAGGTAGAATATTACATATTAGACATCTAGCTCATTTTCTTTGGCATTGAAAATAAAATCTCATGACCTCAAATACTTTGACAGAGTCCAAACTTAGTATTGCACAACATTAAAAAGAGTTTAAGCACAGTGTGTTTTGTGAATTGGATGTAAGTAGCTTGCCAGGGTAATGATACTGTAACTACTTGGGTTTAAATTCTGTTATGTTGATTTTAGCAAAGATCATCAAGTAATTGCAAGAATGTGTGGTTAATATTTTTTTATAAAACAGATTCTTTAAAAGGATGTGCTGAACTCCTGTTGTTGCTGCATGTTTGTCACGTGCTGAAGTGTTTCTGAATAATGGATTATGGAATTTCTTCATTGATTTTAATTAGTTGCATACTCATTTTGTACTTAAACCTTCAAGAGTTCGCTGTCAGCACGTGGAGTAAGAGGAGCTTATTCTACAGTTGCACAGATTGTCACTGACCATCACCAAAAGTGGCCATGGATTGAAAAAAACTCAGCACCAAACACTCTTAGATACCAAAATAATATGTCTAGAGGATTCATTTCTACTGAAGCCTGTTTTCCCTGGCTCTTCCCCACAGTAATAGTTTGGTTAAGGGGAAAATGAGTTGGGCAGGAAAGGAATGACAGTGTTTTTAGAATATGTTTGGGAACTGGGATCAACAGAGTTGTGTTGAGTGGAATGTGCACACTAATATCATTGCTGACACAACACTAGAATATTCAGTGCTTCATTTACAGAGGAAACATTTGGAAACATAACATAATTAGCTGTTTGATGTAACAGTTCACAAGCTAAGAAAACACTACCACCATGTTATGCTTCAAAATATTTACATGATCCATATAACATTTTGCATAGACAGTTATCACTATTGCCAGTAAAGCTTAGCACAATGACTTCAGAAGGAGTGCTAGTAAATAACTTTTTATCTCTATGTTCAGACAAGGAGATTCTTAGCAAATATTAAGAAATCAAGATATTTATTTAAGCTGAAACTTTGAACTATAATAATGTTAGAACAGTTTAGAAATTAGCATTATCTTACATAATTTTAGATCAAAATATGCTTTGCCCAACAAGGGAGCAAATTTGAGTACAAAATCAAGACATAATATAACATCTTTTGAATTGATTTTGTGGTCTGAGAGATATGAAAAGCAATACCACAGTACTTTGGTTTAGAAAAATTTCTACTTCATCTATCAGGAACAAATAGGGCCCATGAATGGTTCTTTAAAAATGGACTGAAGAGTAAGCCAATGAAAAATAGAGCTAGAAAGGAATAATTGCAATTTTATTCTGATACTTCTCTTTCTCAAAGATACACATCTTACAGCAAAATAGTGAAAATTTTTGCATAATATGTTGTTTGTTTGGTTTTTTCCTGGAAGCACTTTCAAGTAAGTGTGGAAGAGCTGTGTTCAGATCATTAAAAGGTTTGGGGCTTTTTCGGTTTATTCTCATTTTGAAAGTCATTGTATATTAAAATTCTGGAAATAGAATAGAATTTATGCTTTTGAGCCCAGTGTATTTGTTTGGTTTTAAGTATGCTCTAGGTGGAAGTAGTCAGCTGAAGCAAACATGGATATGACAAACTGTTAAGATTTCTGGAGTGCCGTTAAATCTGATGCTCTTGCCATACCAGTCTTGGTGTCTTGGCCTGGATTGTTAAGGACAACAGTTGATTTCTGTGACTATGGATTTGTTAGCAGCCAAGTCAGTTGTAATAGGTTGTTCACAGGGAAACAGAGGAGGTTCCCTCCTTGCTGTTGGTTCTTGGTGCTATATTTTCCCTCTCCCTGCTTAGTTTTCTGCTGGGATGGTGAGTTGCATCAGCCGGTGGGAGGGGAGTGCCAGAGCAATAGAAGGTTAGCAGCAGGAACAAGCACACAGAAAAGAACAGTAAGGGAAACAACTGCAGGGATAGAGTGCAATGTCCCATTTTCTGTAGTGGCAAGTCATGGCAGTGGGCTGAAGCTGTCTTGAGTCTAATTGCTTTCCCCCATCCTTCCCCAAAGTGAGGACCCTCAGAGTAACCATATCTAATGTCCTAGAATGTGCCATTAGGAAAGGGAAGCAAAAGCAGGGAAAACTAGAATCTGTAGTAGAAAATAACAAAACACACTGAACGTTCTGATCACATGGTGGCTTTGGAGAAATACAGCATCCTGTTTAAGCATGTTTTTGTTACCATGGCATGATATTAGGATTCAGTAAGTTGACAAAATTTGTTTGTCCTTTGGAAGTAAAATGCTGGATGAGCATTGGGCGTGCTTAAAATTATCTGTGCTTATTCCTCACCTAACAAATGTGTTTCTGATACAGAATTTCAGGAGGCAGTGTCCTGTGTGTTTAGTATTGCTCAGTTAATTTGCTCTTTTTTTAAGTTCAGTTGGACAAATATAAACAGTAAAGAGAAGTGCTGTTTCATCGCTTATGAGCTACATTAAAACCATCACTGCTTCTGCAGCAGGAGCTGTGAAAAGGACTCTTTTGTTGAGCAGCCTTTTTGTCGTTAATATCCTGTAGGATTTCTGTTCCATCTTCTACATGTGCTCAGTAGAGCATATGCAGTGTGCACACGTGCACACACTCCCTCTCTCAACTGAGAATTGAGATTGAAAATAAACCTTTTGTGATTTTGAGTGGGGGTGCTGAAATTCCTTGGCATGATGTTCCTTTTGTGAAGGTAGTCCAGTTTACTTTCAAACACTAAATATTTTTTTTTCTCCTCTAGGACTTGCTATATTAAAGCATGTGCTAACACCACGTGTGAAGGCAACTCATGTAGCCATTGATACAATGAAAGACTATCTGGATGCAGTGTATGATGTGACTGTAGCTTATGAAGGTACTGTGGACCACAAAGGGCAAAGAAAACTGGCACCATCTATGACAGGTGGGTTGGTATAGGTTAGATGTGCTACAGCCATATACTTGTTACTATACAGAACCAACTTCAGGTGCTTTGTAAGGCTCTGAAGATAATCTTCACAGTGCTTCAGCTATCTCACCACACCCTGGTAGGACATTGTTCATCAGTGACTAGGCTTTACAATAGTTACTTGTGACATTCTTGCCCTCTCCTTCTCTACTCTATTCCATGCAGAGAATATTTCTGTAGTCAGATTCTGCATGCAGGTGCTCTTTAGAGCTAAAATGAAATTGAAGCCATAGGCAGCAGGTGCCATTTACCTTCACGTTTCTTCTA
>NW_010328065.1:0-30167 GCF_000700745.2 Antrostomus carolinensis | reverse complement strand
TCTGCTGTGCTACATAGGTGTACATGTGATGTAACTGCTGACGTGCCTGTATTTTAAAGGGAAAATGTGTAGTAATAGTATTTTACTGACAGTTTTTCAAATTGCAACATGTACACAGTAACCTTACAAACACTTACCAGCATTTTTATGCAAATGTTTTACTTGCTGTAGTATTTTAAACCACCTACGCCACCTTAAGAGAATGGAGTAAATTTGTTAGATGTTAATCTAGTAATAGTTAATCTTAGTAAACTAACAATAAATTCTGTGGTTTGTGTTGGGGAAAATTCTGGGACAGAGAGCTTCAGGCTTTGCTGGTTTTTTTATTGTGCTTGGTGGTGGATTTTTTTTAATTTAGGTAATTAACTGCACCATCAACAGAGGAACAGATGTAATCTTTCTTTTCAGTTGTAGTTTGTGTTACTCAGCCATATCTGTGAAAAACTGTCTGTTGCTAGTTGGCTCAAAGTGGTACTTTTACATCTTTTGCTCTACTGATACCAAGGGGAAAAAGAAGCCACGGTAGTTCCACTGAGCTGTTCAGACTTTGGGCAAGGGATCAGCGTTGGCTGAGGCACCCGCAGGGAACTTCTTTGCCAAGTCCCCACTCCTCAGCTGTCACTGTGGCACTGGGACTTGTTCGTTCTCCTGCTAAAAATAGTTTGTAGCGAGGCTGTTTCCATGTCACTTCATTGTCGAGTGTAACTCCTTGAGGTGGTGTGAGGTTCACGTGAACTTTTTGCAGGTGCCAGTTGCTTAGAAGTTCTGGAATTGTCTTTTTTTACATTTTCACCCTATTTAAAATTATTCAGGATAGGTGAGCAACAAAACAGCTAACACTGTGTATTAACTCAAAGCTTCTGTTGTACTGTAAGGTCTTAGGATGGTTTTATTTTACGTACATTTTGTTCCCAACAGGTATTTTTTTCCGGCTAAATATCAAAAGCACTTTTTATAATTTAACATTTTTTTTATTTGTAATTTTCTTTTGAACTTGATTTAGCATATTTTTATGAATTAAAGTTCTGGGGTTTTTTAAAAATAATTTATGACCCTCTTATAGACTCCCTTGAAGACTGACAGCCTCCCTCTTGTCCTTGTCACCCAACCCTTTTCAAGACCTCCTTTAAAACAAATAGGATTGTTTCCCCTTCCCTGCAGCGTATCTTGTTTCATGACTTAATTGTTAGGCAGTTTCAACCATTCTCATGCTGGACTTCTCACTGCCTGTTGCTTAATTAAACTATTAAAATGTCATTACCTAATGATAAGATGGCAAATGTTCAAATTCCTTATAAGACCTCTTCACCTATTGAACTTTCCAGTTTGCATGAAGCATGATAGAATTCTGGAAAGGCATCCAACAAATTGAATTTCCCTATTGGCTGTTGGTTGTGTCCAGTGTCAAGTGGTAATCAGATGGTTTGGGGTGGCTACTCCATATCCAGCCTTTTGGAGACTCCACAGCAGGCAGTCCAGGTGTATCTTTCACCCACCCTTACCATTAGGGCTGAGGTAATTACTGTCTAAACCTTGGGTTAAAGTAAGAGCAGTAACACGCAATGAAGTGCAGCCTACTGGTTGTTACCAGTTGCAGACTAGATGGATGAAATATCCATCCAGAGCATTCCACGCTTTTGTAGCATCACATGTATTCCATACAATATAGATTATGTAGATTAAGGACACTTCATAAATTACAGTGTGGAACATAGTTGTCATTCTTTTAGGCCCTCCAGACACAGAGTGGAAGAAAAACAGTTTCTGTTTTAAAAGATCGGAATCATTGCACCATTTGTTCTGCAGAAGTCCAGCATTGGTCTGTCCAGCAGCAGAGTATAACAAGAATTTAATTACACATTGTTATACAATTGAGATTTTTTTTTAGCATTATTGCTCTTTTACAGTACTAAAATGAGTTATAAAATGTAATTTTCATGTGTGCATTTCATATGAGCGTTTCATATTTGTGTCAGTGCTGAATGAGAATTTTGTTTTTCATTCTCATCGGAATAAAATGGCAGTGCAATCCTGGTAATTTTTAAAAGATAAGGTTGACATGTCTTTTTCAGTCTAGCAACTCTGATTGAAATTTATTGCATGGAAAACAAACTTCTGATAAACACAACTTTACTTGAGGACTGCATTTCCCATGATGTGACATTTCCCATGTGAATGAATTCTGAATTCCACACAGATATAATGTGTTTCTTGAAATGCATTTTACTTTCAGTTCTATAAATCACAATTTCTCAGAATAATCTGTACCACTTCTGGAAAAACCCACACTTAACCAGGGATATGGTCTCCTCTTGGCTGTCTCCAGTAGTAAACAGAGCAGGTTAAAAGTAACATTTTAGTGACTATGAGTAGTACTACCACGCTTTATCTGAGAAACAGTGTTAGTAAACTGTAAATGGGGAAAAAAATTCTGAAGAAAAAATGAAACTGCCATTTAAATTTTGTAATATGTAATTCAGTGTAAATAGCCTTTCATAGCAAAAGTGGATATATTTTTCAGTCCAGCAAGTTTAAATAACATAATGTTGACTTGCTCAACAGGATTAAAAGAAAACAGTATACTAGCAACTAGAACATAGACATTCAGCATCCTTTTTGCATTAGTGCTTTGAGAAGAACAGTGAATGACAGGCACACCTGATAACACCTTTTTAGAGCAGACAAATTATTGTAGTATATCCTTTCAAATGTGTTGAACTTTTTGTCACTGTTATGCATTTTAAGGTTTTGTTAGCACTTTCTAGCCGAAAATTGTTTGGTTTAGAAGACATCGGATTGGATTAGTCTTAGACAGGGATTAAGATTAGATTAGCTGTAGACAAGGATGTTGCTTTCCACTATTGCTTTACATCCATTTGTGACCAGTGGATGCAGGTTTTTTCCTACCACTTATTTATTATTCATTCCTTTTCATTACAACAAGTTTAGATCTTCCATTTCCAGTGGAAGCTCGTCCTGCACATGGCAGCCTTTCCAAAGGACAGCAATTTCCCACAGATTTCTTCCCTCTCACAACTAAAGAGGTTTGTCCAGATCATTAATGACAAGAATGTGATGGTCTTGCTTAGAGAGGACCATGCTGCTAGGCAGTGTTTATTTGTGGTTATTGAATTAAGATGCAGATAATCATATGAGCACTGCGGTACAGCTGAAGTGCATCTCAGGTACTGAATTCTAGAAGAACTATTTAGAAGGGAAAAGGAGGGGGAGAAACTTTTGTGCTGGATTGGTTGATACTGTTTTACTGCACTGTCATTAAGTAAAAAGTAGAAATAAGCTTGGGAAGAAAGAATGAGAACCTAGTTTTCCCCCTTCTGAATGAGCGTCCTAAGCGTTCACATCCAACTGTGCCTGGTGTTAAGGGGCAGGTCTCATGGGACATGGGAACTGTTGTCATTATGGCACCTGAAAGAACATTGTGTACACATTTACATCTTTATTATTCTGCCTGAAGGCTTTAACATAACCAGATGGTATTTATCTGGCCGTTGTAGATGATAGAGTGTGTGAAATAACAGCATGTGACAATGATAAACACTGAATAAAAATAGCAAGTACATGTAGACACTATCTTAAAGAAGTCAGAGGAATTCCTGAGAATTATTGACTCTGCTGTATATCAGTTCCAGAACAAACACTTCGAAGGCATGTGTATGTGTGCACTTCTGCAGATCTGTACATCACTTTGATTGGTATAATTTGAAGAGGTCAGACTGGCCTAACTTCCCTAGGGGAGATTACACTTTTCCAAATGCTTGCACTTTTGTTAGGGCCCAGTTAGACAGTGAAGTACAGGACAATAGAAACCAGCCTTTGTGTGGACTATGGCCGAAATTTGATCACATCCATTGTCCTTAGTGATCCAAAGAACGTTAACAAACACATGGTTATAGATATGTTGAAAGAAGTAAAAAAATAAATTAATAAACTGATAAACAGTAGCAAGAATGTAAAACAGTGAAGAAGGATTTACAGTGAAGAAATGAATAATAATCTGTTCAGATCTTTGCTAGCTGTCCTGTTCTTACTGCATGAAAGAATATTGAAAAGTAAATGGCAGTTACCTTAGAGCAACCTAAGAAAGGATGTAGATTAGAACTGAGGCTGGACCATCGGCATTGGTGAAATTTGCATTAAGTGTGGGATGGCTTTTTAACATGTTTAGTAAATCTCACATCAAGAACTTGTAATTCTGCATCTGTTCAAGCAAAATGCAACTACCTACCTTTCATATTTCAAAATGTAGATTTTCCATTGAAATATTTGGAGGAATTTTGATAACAACACTAGTTAGCAACATTGTTCTTTGATACTCTTAAAAGGAAAACCCTGGTTTTATTTTGTGTAAAATATTAAAATACAACTTCTTTAATAACATTATTTCAACAGGTACCACAGAGTAATTGAACTATCATTCAGTTTTAAACTGAATATATTTTCACTTGTGCTCCATAAGACTAGATCTGTCATTTTAGAACCTCTGTAATTTCCCATTAAAAGTAGTTTGAGTAGCATTAAAGCATACCTGTTAATTTGTGGATGACTTACTTGAAATGGCACTTTAAACACAGGTGTGGACGTATGCATCAATATTCTGCAGATAAGGACAGTCTGGATAAACACAAAGTATTTTCATACTGTAACAATTAAACATTGTACTTCTGCTCGAAAATAATGACATTTCACTGAAGAGCAGCATCCGTTTATGGGAATGTATCCAGGCCTTGCTGTAGTTCTTCATAAGACTTCAAAAATCAGAGAAAATGAAGGTCAGTTCTGAGCATGAGTAGCACCTCTGTTTTTTTACCTATCCTAAAACAAGGACATAAAGATGACTGTATTTGGAGTCCCTGGAGCCCAGTTTCTTGTCTCCACCAACAACCAAACTTGGATGTCTAAGGAGGAGTGTAAGAGGAACGCAAGCATAAATGAATCTTCCTTTTCCCAAATCACAAACACCTGTAGGCACTGTATCTGTGTATTGATAACAACCCCTTAATGGGGACAGTAACCCCCTTCAGCATCCCTTTGAACTAAGAGCATGTGTTCCTCTGATTGTAAACTAGGACTTTGTGTATCTCGGTTACTCTTAAGCAGCTGCTACTGCAGATAGGTATCTGTAGCTTCCCTTTGGGAATTTGTGATCAGAAAACACACGGTCATCAGAAAACCTCCGCTACACAGAGAGGATTTTGAAAGTATTTACACAGGAGATTCATAAAATTACCCTGCACCCTGGGCCTCATGCATATGTGAGAGGAAGCATTTAACTCCCCAGGCAGCGTTTATGTACAACAGCTCGAGGAATTCCTGATCTTTATGCAAGAGTGTATCTAAACCCTGAGAATAACAAAAACAACTTCAATTTCTTCACACTGTCAGGTCTGGCCAGAAATATGTTGTTCCTTGGAGAGCCTCTGTTTATTTTTGCTTTTTTTGTACATCAGAGTCCTTTTCTTCTACTTTCTTTGTGGTACTGTTCTCTGTTTATCAAAACAGGCTGTCTGAAGGAAAGGCAAAAACATCAATACTAGCAGCACTGGCTGGCGTAGTTCCTAACAGATCCTGTTTATTTGCTAGAGAGCATTGTTTTGAATTGGTCCAATCCTTGTATCTTTTCTTGGCTTTTTTTTTTTTTTATTTCAGAGTTCAACTTTTTTTTTCCACTTTTGAAACTTTAGAAATATTCCAAGGAAGACACAGATACCTCCTAAATTTGCTCCTTTTCAATTACCAGCAGTGGGAGGCCCTTTAGATGAAATCCACAGACCTGACGTGATCCACGTGCTGTTGCTGGCAGCCTATTGATCAAAACTGTTATGCTTTTGTAGGAAACCTTCTGGTAACTTGGCCAATGTATAATATTCACAAATTGTTATACAGAGCAGTACAAATGCCAGAATGCATCTGTTAGAGTAACAGATTAAAGCCACTTGAAGATTGTTTCAGTGAACTACAATGTGCAAGTACTATGGGTCTTCATCAAATACCTTCTTGTTTCAGCAAGGCAGCTTGCAATGACACTGCTGCTTTCCGGTGCTGATACCGGTATAGAAAACTATATGTAACATTTTCTAATAATAATTGTAAAAGATTATCTTCTAGAAGATAATGTCTAGAAGATGATCTAGACATCATCTAGAAGTAGATGTCTTCCTAAAGACAATCTAGATCTAATTCTTTAGATCCAGATGTCTTTAGGAAGGTACAGATACATGATTATTTATCCTTGAATTTGCAGGATTTGTTGAGCTATAGCTCTTACCTGCCATCTTCAGGATTTGTATTTTTTTAAGCTGTCATATCCTTCCCTCTGCTTCCCTTCTCCAGACTGAAAGTTTGGCCTTTTTAATCTCTCCTTGTTTGTCATGCAGGTACTTTTTCTCCTTAAATGTTTTAGTTGGCCTTTTCTGTGGCATTCTCTTGAGTCCATTGCATCCTTCTTGAGATACAGAGACCAGAACTGCACACTGTATTTAATATATGGATTCACAATCTGTTTATGTATCTGCAAAGTGACTCTTTGCCATGTTCTCAGTGTTCTTGCTGATGCTGCCCAGTAAGTAGGGGGATGTGGGGCTGCTGCTGCACAGTTGAGAGGATAGTTTCAGAGAAGGGTGCGCAACTCACAAACTGTAACCACCAATTCCAAGTTAAGCATCATGTAATCAGGGTTTCTGTTATTTTTCCCCATGTTTGTTTACACTGAAGCTTAGCTGCCACATTTTCACCCTGTTTGCTCAGCTTTCAGATCCTTTTGGAGTTGAGCCAGCATTTGACTACCTAAAAGAGCTTAAGATCTTCTGGAAAAGATGTGAAAAACTGGAGTGTTTACTGTTTGCTCCCTTCAGCTCATCAGTCATGACACAGAGTAAAAGCAGTCTTAGCATCAGTCCCTGGAAGACCCCATTTGCTAGGTCTTTTCCATCCTGAAAAGTGACCATTAAGCCCCTCCATTTGCCTCCTCTCCTTTAAGCAGCTTTCAGTCTCTAAGACATGATTTCCTCTAATCCCTTGGAAGCTTAATTTTTTAATAGCCTTCAGTGTGGAACCCTATCAGAGGCTTTATGAAAATTCAGGTATATCATGTCCAGTGAATCCCCTTTATCCACCTGCTCCTTGACACTGTTGTAGTAGAAATCCAGCAAATTGGTGAGACAGGATTTCCTTTTACAGAATCCACACCAGCTCTTTTCCAACAGAAGGTGATTATCTCTGTGTTTAGTGATCTTACTATGGACCCTGCTGTCTTACCTATGGATCTAAGACTCTGGTTTGTATTTCCCAGCATCATCTCCAAAGCCCTTGTTTGTAGAAGGGGAACTCCCTGTTTTTCTGGCACAGTGGCTGTTTTTGATGGTACCTTACACATCTTTGTTTTAAAATTCCACATTTGAGAGCTCTTGGATGAATGCTCTCTGGTCTTGGTGACTTCAGGACATCTAACTTGTTTATTTAGTCTAATACTTTCTGTCTGTTTACTTATTGATCTAGTTCCTTTGAGGAATCTGATACAAAGAATGCAGTGGGTGTAGGAATCAAACATTTTCAGCAAGAAAGAATAATGCAAACAAGTATTTGAGCTTCTCTTGCCTGGGTTTATACTTTACCATGAGTACTGCTCTTCACACTTTTGTCGTCCAGCAGTCCCACCAATGCCTTAGCTGGTTTACTGCTTTTGAGATACTCAAAAAAGTTAAAATTGTTAGAGCATCCTTTGCATTTTTCAAGTTCCTTTTTAGTCCTTTTAATTTTATATTTATATTTGGCATGAGCAGTTTTGTGGTTTTTCCTTATTTGGACAAGCTTTCCGTTCCTCAAAGAGGAGAAGGTAGCCTCCCTAATTTTCCCATCAAGGCACGCAGGTGGGTTTCAGACCCACCTAGGTTTTTTCTTTTGCAGTGTTACACATATTTTACCTGGGTTTCCAATACAGGTTTTTTCTGGGGTTTGGTATGTAGGGTTTTTTTTAACAGCCTCTAGGCTGCCTCCTTTTGGAATGCTTCTTTTAAGGTGTTTTGATACTTAGCCTTTTTGTTCCCCCCCCTATTACATTGTTTCTTTAGTTGTGTGTTTGTGTGTTAGACTCTCTCTACAGTGCTGAAATGAATGCAGTAAAAGAGACTATGTGGGAGGTTGAAATCTGAGCTACTTTATTGCTATGATATTTAAAGTGCATATAAAAATAGACTTCATTAGTAATTGAAAATAGGAATATCTGTTTAAGTGTAATGCCCCTGTCACAACTTCCTTAAGGGGCAAGGCAAATAATTTGGAGTAGTGGAATGAACTTCTGTGGTAGCATTAAGGGGAAGGTGGTCTGAGGCCATTTGTATGTCCCTTCTCAGTTACAGGTATGTCTATGCTTTTTCCCTCGCTTTCCCTGGTAATACTGATAATTCAAAACAGAATTAATTGGGTTTTGAAGGTGAGGAGTTGAAAACTGGTGGAATTTTGTGGAAGCCCCAGTGAGCAAAACACCATCCCAAAACATTCGTTTGCAATTACAAACTCTGTGGATCGGATTCCTTTCATGGAGGCTGTTGCACCCCGTTCATTAATCCTAATTCTGCACTGAATCCTTCAGTCCTGTGTTAGTGTGAATCCTGTCCCACAGGAGGAGGGCCACAGTTTAAAAACAGTGTCACAGTTTAAGAACAAAAATGCTCAATCCACATTATCATTTTTAATTTCTTCCTTCTGCTGTGGTTGATCACTAGAAGCATTAATAAATGTTCTGCACTTGTATCTGTCATTTAGCCAGATGGAAAGTTTTATTAGGAAATTATCTCCCACATGCCAGTCAGTCCACTTGGCTCCCACACAAGTTGTTTGTGTTCATTTAACCCAAATCATACTTGGTTCTTGATTGACTAACGCTGTCCCCAATATAATGTTTGATTATAATGCGTGATTTGCACTTATATTTTGTCTTAGTGAAGAAAAGTTCAGGCTTGCTTGTTCCTGCTGTTAATTATAACAAATTCTGGCAAGTTTAAGGATCTGAAAAGCCCATCAGATGTTGGCCTTAAGGGCTAATGTCCCTGAAGGTGGATGTAATTTGCACATAATAAATTGCTTCAATAAGATTTTGTTTCTTGGCTTAATTACATAAGCCTTTTGAGAGTTAAACTAATGTGAAATTAAGGGTCATGGGACCACCACAAACCTTCAGAGATTGTGGTGATAAAGTCCAGCTGTTCCTTCTCAAAAACAACCTCTCAATATATACCTATTTAGTGGTATTCTTATATGATTGCAGTGACATTGTACATGTAAAAAAAAAAAAATTAAAAAAATTGAATTGGTTGCATTAAACCCTCACATGAACTGGATAATTAAAGATAAGTCAAATTCCCTGAATAGCTTGATTGCATGCATTAGTGTCACCTGCAGATGTACTGGATGATCATGCTTTGGATAAAATGTCTTTGAATCAGTGAGTGGGAATCGTGATCCCCTTTAGGGGAGCACCTGCGGTTGCAGATCACACAGCCTCAGTGAGGCTGTGTCTTAAATTGCAAGGGAGGGTAGGCTGTGGAGAACAGCACTGGGATTTACAAAGCTGGGAAATTGTGCAAGTTTTAGGATCTTCACATATGGGAACTCAGTGTAGACTGGTTGAAGAAGGCTAAAGCGTGGGAAGTAATAAGAATCAACTTGTATTGAAACTTGAGTGTAAGGTAGAAAACCAGCAGCAATGCTTAGATATTCATGGATGGTTTTTTGTTTTCTAAACAGATTTGGAGAGTGGCTACATTTCAGCTTTGGTTGGGGAAAGTGACTTTAAAATCTGTGTCTTATTCCTGTTTTGTTAACTAGAGCTTATTATTGATAATGTACTCTGCTATCTTTAAATGACCAAATATCTATTTTTTTTAAGCAGCATAACATTAATTTTAAAAATACCATGTAGCTATTAACAATGCTGTCTCATCTAACTTAGAATTTTTCTTGTTTTATGATTTTCCTTAATAATTTATAACTGAGATTATAAATAATATCAGGAAAGAACTGTTTGTACCTGTACAGAACAACCTATGAGCTATGAAGCAAAAGAAACACACTCTACAATGCACAGAATGTTTTCAATAACTCTTAAAGCTAGATCATCAGCCCTCGTTGAATATGCATAGCATAGATGCTTTTTTTAGAACTCTAGTACAAAAAAGACTGTATCATCTGGCTTCCAGGCATTTGTTTTCTAGAGTACAGTTTTGCATATTTTTAGAATGTTCCTCTTAATAGATAATGCCACTCAAAAAGAGGATTTAAACATCAGTGAGCATTATAAGCATTTGAGACATGGAGAATAAGTCTGTTATTTTAAAATATTAATAGTATGCTTTTAGGTGCTCACATAGTGAATGACCTTCATGTGGTGGCCTGGATAGTATCCTCAGAGAAACAAACCTGGAAAATCCTTTCTTCCCATTAAAAGCAAGAGGAAAAATCTGCTCTCAGATGCACGAACACTGATTTCTTTGTGGTTAGTAAAAACATTGCACATAAACCTGAAGATAGTATCTATACCTACCATCATTCTGCACCTCCAAGTACTTAACTTGCCTGCTATCTAATAGCTGTAGCTAGGAGACGGTTTTACCAGAAACTTTTTAGTGACAGTTGTGTTTGCTACTCCATGGCCAAGAGGTGGACTTGTTTCTGGTTAGAGCCCTCTGCCATTTCTTCAGTTGATGGTGCATGGGCCATGTTGCTCCCTTTACAGTACAGTGCAGTTCAGTGAAGGGCTCTCTCTGCCTGAGGACTAGACAAAACTGCACACAGCACCTTACAAATTTCTGCATCAAAATGCTGTAAGACTTTACTGATCTCTTTATCTCTTCTGCTTTCCTCCCCCTCTAGAAGCACGCAAACGTATTTGCATGAACAGCCTTTTAAAATTCTTTAAGGCAATTTCTATATGATAAGGACTGCTTTTACAACAGAGTCCTTCAAAATAAATAATCCTGTAAAGAAGAAAAACAAATAGGGGGATATCTGCTTTGGCAGATGGTAATAAAGATGTACATGCAGTGACAATTATTTTGCACAGTCATTCCTCAAGATACCCGTAACAGTTATGGGTCACAGTCTTCTGTACATCTGCACTGTTGTACAAAAAATGTCAACAACCTAAAAGGACCACCCAGTCTGTGTTAAATTTGTTGCCTGTTGATATTGTAGGAAGATGCTTCTGGTCCCTTTTTAAAATACCAAGATTGTCCAGATCCCAAGGACTTCCATCCTCACATCATGCTTCTCTTTGTACAGGGATGCTGTGATTACTGCTGTACCCTTTGCTACTAATAAATGCAGATGATTACTAATACACAAATACTGGTGGGTTTTTTATTCCATATGCAGTATCTTCACCGCTTGTTAGTTGTAAGAAATCCCACAAGGCTATTTGATTAATGGAGTTTTGCTTGCAGCTAGCTTAATGTTTGCTTGCTAAATTTTTCTAGGGGCAAATTGAGGAAATGGGGGAGGGGGAATTGCAATAGGGCTGTCTTGAGCTTTGTAACACTCTGTGACAGAATAAAAATGAAGGGATGCAAAATGGAAAGCAACATTTTTTTTTTCTGAGTCTTTTGCACTTTTATACATTTAATTATAGGTTATTACTTAAACTGAAGGCCAATTCCTCCTGGAGATGCTTTGGGAAATCACTGTAATTCAGATTTTGTCATCCAGGAGCAAACAAAATCTAGATTTTTAAAAAGGACAAGAGGATTAATAACTTTAATCAAAACTGCAGGCTGGATAACTTGATGACATCAGAAGTTATTGCATCCCACACTACAGAATGAGTAGAAGTGGTAAGATTTTCAAGCACAGCATTTTACAGTAAGCAGGATACATCTTAGGACAGTGTTTCCACACTGCACATGATAATGAAACACCTTTTCAAAAGCATGTAGGCTCTATGGCTTTTAAGTGCTCAGGATCTGAACGTAAAGAAGGGAGGGTTTTGAAAACTGAAGTTAGGTTTCCAAGGCACTTAAAGGTATGAGGTCAGATTTTCAGCATATTTTAGACAAATCCTCTACAGTGTCTCCATAACTCAGTCCTGTTGTTTTGCTCTCTTTTTAGAGTTTCTTTGCAAGGAATGCCCAAGAGTTCATGTTTTCATTGATCGAATTGAACTGAAGGACATTCCAGAAGAGCAGATGTATATGAGAAGGTGGCTTCATGAACGTTTTGAAATAAAGGATAAGTGAGTAGCAATATGTAGAAAACTTTCTGTTTAAGGAAGCTGCCTTCTTTCTTTTATATTAACAGATGTACCCATGATTTCTGTGTTACCAGCAGTGCAAACTGTAGGGCTTTCTGAAGAGAGGTGGTGTTGGTACTCCTGTGCATATTTTGTATAATACCCCTGTAGTTAAATCTTTTGCTCAGGAGGCTGGGGTTCCTGTGTTTTAGACCTTCCTTAGACTGAAGAGCTGTGAATCTGTGTTTCAGGCAAGACTCTTATTCATCTGAATACTCTCCATTTATCCTGAAGCTGTCATGTGCAGCCAGGAATGTAAGATGCCCGAGGTAGGCATGAAAGCAAAAGGAGTTTGATTCTAGCCTCATAATTAGTGTTAGTTAGAAAGGGGCAGGTCTTAGAATCATAGAATGGTTTGGGTTGGAAGGGATCTTTAAAGATCAACTAGTCCAAGACCCCCTGCAGTGAGCAGGGACACCTTCCACTAGACCAGGTTGCTCAGAGCCCCGTCCAGCCTGACCTTGAATGTTCCTAGGTGTGGGGCTTCTACCACCTCTCTGGGAAACCCATTCCAGTGTTTCACCACTGTTGTAAAAAATTTCCTCCTTATATTTAGTCTAAATCTCCCTTCTAACTTAAAATCATTACCCCTTCTCCTGTCATTACAGACCCTATTAAAAAGATTGTCTCCATCTTTCTTATAGGCCCCCATTAAGTATTGAAAGGCCTCAATAAGGTTTCCCTGATGCCTTCTCTTCTCCAGGCTGAACAACCCCAACTCTCTCAGCCTCTCTTCACAGGAGAGGTATTCCAGCCCTCTGATAATTTCTGTGACCCTCCTCTGGACCCACTCCAGCAAGTCCATGTTGTTCTTGTGCTGAGGGCTCCAGAGCTGGATGCAGTACTGCAGGTGGGGTCTCACCAGGGCAGAGTAGAGGGGCAGAATCCCCTCCCTCAACCTGCTGGCCACACTTCTTCTAATGCAGTCCAGGATACGGTTGGCCTTCTGGGCTGCAAGTGCACATTGCCAGCTCACATTGAGCTTTTCATCCACCAGTACCCTCAAGTCCTTCTCTGCAGGGCTGCTCCTAATCGCTTCATCCCCCAGCCTGCATTGATACCAGGGATTGCCCTGACCTGGGTGCAGTACCTTGCACTTGGCCTTGTTGAACCTCATGAGGTTCATACAGGCCCACTTCTCGACCTTGTCCAGGTCCTTCAGGTGTATCAGTTGCACCACTCAGCTTGGTGTCATCTGCGAACTTGCTGAGGGTGCTCTTGATTCCACTATCTATGTCATTGATGAAGATGTTAAACAGTACGGGTCCCAGTATGGACCCCTGAGGGACTCCAATTGTCACCAGTCTCCATCTGGACATTGAGCTGTTGACCACTACCCTCTGGATGCAACCATCCAGCCAATTCCTTATCCACTGAACAGTACATCCATCAAATCCGTATCTCTCCAATTGAGAGAGAAGGATATTGTGAGGGACTGTGTCAGAGGCCTTACAGCAGTCTAGATAGATGACATCTGTAGCTCTTCCCTTGTGCACTGATGTAGACACTCCATCATAAAAGACCACTAGGTTGGTCAGGCAGGAGTTGCCCTTGGTGAAGCCATGCTGGCTGTCCCAAATCACCTCCCTGTTCTCTGTGTACCTTAGCATAGATTCTAGGAGGATCTCTTCCGTGATCTTCCCAGGCACAGAGGTGAGGCTGACAGGCCGGTCATTCCCAGGATCCTCCTTTCTACCCTTTTTAAAAATGGGTGCAATGTTTCCCATTTTCCAGTCCCCAATGACTTCACCAGACTGCCATGACTTTTTAAATATCATGGACAGTGGCTTGGCAACTACATCAGGCAATTCCCTCAGGGCTCTGGGATGCATCTCATCAGGTTGCACAGACTTATGCGTGTTCAGGTTCCTCGGATGGTCACGAACCTGATCTCCTGTGTGATTAGAAGCAGTTATTTGATGAAAGTAAGTTGCTTAAGACTTGTGACGCTAATGCATAACTTTGACCATCTCCCTTTGTCTGCTTGTAGGTTACTAATAGAGTTTTATGATGCGAAGGATTCTAAAAGAAGAAATAAGTTCCCTGGAAAAAGTGTTCATTCCAAACTAAGCCTCAAGAAAACTTTGCCATCTTTGCTGTTTTTAGGTGGCCTGACTGCTAGTATGCTTCTGACAGAATCTGGAAGAAAACTTTATGTAAAAACATGGATATATGGGACTTTAATTGGCTGCCTGTGGGTTAGCATTAAACCATAAGCAGATGTTAGTCTCCAATCAGTGAAATGTGCAGTCTTTTCTTGCACATTGCACCAAACATTTTCCTGACTTTATAGTAAAAAAAGAAATGTAAATAAAGCCTTATTGATCAACATTGGAAATAACAGAATTTGTGACTTAAGCCTCTGTGTGGTTGGTCTGGGGAAAATAAATGTAGATTTTCAAATTTGCTACTGATTTTTGCTGGAATGATGACAGATAAACTGAGTCATATGATAAATTGTTTTCCCCATGAATTAACATCCATCTCTATCTGCAGGTTTGACTAAGTATGAGTTATGCATAAGGATGTCTTAAGTGGACCTGTGAATGTATTAACAGAGATTAATTTAGGGTATATATTTATTCTTCTGATATTCATGTCGAATTTTTGTTACTCTTTGGTGCATTGCAGCAGCTCAATTGCATCTATCCCAGCTGTATTGCAACTATAATTATTATTTTTTTCTTTTTTAAATTTTGCTTTATAGTTTTAGCTAAATACTGTGTTCTTTAAAAGGGACTATGGGAAATCATCAGATGTTACCTGAAGCAGAATAAAATGTTCCTGAGAGCCACTGTTCATGGGGAAGAAGCTCTGTTTATCTAGTGCATGATTTTGATTATATTGCAGTATTAGGGACAGTTTATTTTGCGCCCCCTGTACTTGTGCATAAAAGGAATGTATGCAGGATAAGGAAATGTTAAGGTTTTGTTTCTGGCCTAACCAGACTGTAGCCTACCTTGTGTCTGCGTTATCCCTGGCGCCTCGAGAGTTTCAGCTGAGCTCACAGACCTTTCGTGTGTATGTGCCATAAGCAGAAGTTTCCTGTTACCTCACGATTTTCTGGAAGCAAACTCTTGTCATTTGGGTAATGCACAGAATTGCTGTAAGTTCAGGAGAGTAAGGGTATGGTAATGAGGAACCTTCAGATGTTCCTGCTAAATCTGAAGCGTGTGCCTTTTCCTACTAATCCGATTGACCCTGATGTTTCATAATCTGGCAGTCATCTCTGTGCTGTAATACCACAACAGATTCTCAAATCATTCTAGGCGATGCAGACTGCAGTTGAATTGAAGTTACAGGGTTGCTGTATGTGATTTGCACACTAGACTAGTAGTGAAAGAAATGCATATCCTATCAGTATTTCACCTGCTTGAAAGTATATTTTTAAAAAGCAAAATCAACGAACCCTTACTACCAGAAAGTGCGATTCTCATGGCTGGTATTTTTGTTGGGGAAGTGCCGTTTCCTGATATCAGGGGAATAGTCTATATGTACAGTGATGGGGTAGGAAAGAGGATGTACTTTATCTTCTTCCATTAGGGAATTGGACTCCCTGTATCAAAAGGAAAGAACCAGAGAATATTTTTATATCATACTTGCAAGCTTTAAATGTGCACCTCTTTTTAGCTTCGGTGCGATTTGTCTTGCATTGTGAGTTAAATGTCTCTTAAAATTATAACTCAGTTTTTCAGATTCCCCACTATTGCCAGTTAATTAAAGATACTGCTTTTACCGTGTGTGGGTTTTTTTTACAGAACTTTATAGAATAATTACAGTTCCACCTTAAAATCATTCAGTACAACTTTCAGTTTGCAGTTCTGTGTCTTTCCATAATGGATTTTTTCACTGGAGTTATTTATATCAGTGATTGATTCAGGATATGTTGATGAACCATTTTAAAAACAATGACTGGCTACAGTGTAGAAAAACAGTATTGTTATGAGGCTGTGAAACCAGAAAAAAAAAAAAAAAAAAGAAAATGAACAAAAGAAAAAAAAGCTATTTTATGGAACAGCCAAATGTGCTCACATGTAGTTCTTCCTATTCTCAGCTGACTGTTTGCACTGGGTCTAACCAGAAGGTGGTGTTCCTATGTTAGTGGGATTTTCAGTCATGGAATGAAATTTTACTCTGACATGACTAAATTTCTTTGTAACACCTAAGAATAACGTTTAATTATACATCAAAAATAAAGGCAAACTGCTTAATTCATTTGTAGAAAAATAACTGCTATTTTGGAGAGCCTAATTACCATGAAATATTGAATCTCTCTGCTGTTTAAGTACCAGGCATATAATTGACGCAGTGCAACAAACACACAGGATGTTTATTTTGAACCTTGTTCCCTATATTAATCTTAATTATTTTTTTCTCACCATTAATTTATAAAGTTTTGAAACTGTAATTTGCTGATGTATTTGACGTTGGGAGTATCACATGCTATTTCTAAATATGCACTGATATTAACTTGAAATATTTCTTCATTAAAATAAGAAGAGCCAATGCTCATTCAACTTTTCTGTCCTGTCTACTTGTTCAATTTTTACTGCACTTTCATGTTTGAAACTTGGTTAACAAGGACTGCTTACAAAAAGGCTACAAGTATGGTTTTAAGTTCTTGACAGAAGGATTTGTATGAGAGTCAGTGAAAAGAAAACAACTTGTCTGGTGTTTTGGGGTGTTTTTTCTGTGCAGCTGAAACGTGTTAGAATTGATTTGTGCTTGTTCCAGTGCAACACACCACCAGGTCAGTCAAATTGCAACAGCTTTTCACCCATGAACACCTGCACTGCTTATTGCTTGTTAATAATGTTCATTCATGTGCAGTACCACAGCTCTGGCCCGGAATCGAGCTCTGCGACTATAAGCCTGACACAGAAAACACTAGAAGAGAGTGTGGACAGGCCCAGGAGGAGGGAAAAGGTATTGCTAACAAATATGTGAAGTATATCTTGGTAGCAAATGCCACCAAAGTTTCAGTGACATATTAAATCCGAGAGGGACCTGTATGCTCAAAAGCTTATTGTTTCCAGCTGTATTGGTACATCTGATAAAAATGATTTAGCTCCACAGAAGTAGTGCTCTGTTCGTATGTGTAAGGTTTATGTAAACTTTTTATAGTTGGCAACACCACCACAATGTGCTAGTTCCACAAGGTTATTCTTGTATTTACTTTTGTGGAAGGAATTGGGCTGGTAAGGGAGCATTAACTTAAATAATGGAGAACACAAAAAGTGCAGTGAGTCAGAAAACGAAAGCACTGAGTGATACCACAGTGAAGAAAAGACTAAGTAGGGCACATGAGGGGCTCCAGCCCTGCTACGCTCTTGCTGAATTCTCTGAAGCATTTTCTTAGGCTAATACTTGTTTTTTTTCCCCCTTCAGTAGAACATAGCATACCTGTAAAACTGGTTTTTAGTACTTAAAAATTGGCCTCTGATTATTTTGACATTTCAGAGTGCATAGAATATATATGTTCACTTTGAGGAGAGAGAGAGAGAGGTAACTGTTTCAAGTTTGGATAATGAAGGGGACAAGGAGCAGGTTTGGGATTTTTGGCTTGGTGTTGTTAAAAATAAAGAGAGAGACTTCTCCCCACCACCACCTCCAAATAAAGACCACTTTTAATGGTAGAAATTTTAACCACACCCAAAAAGGCAATGGAAAACCAGTTAATAGGTGCCAAGATCTTGGCACCTGCTTTTCCTTTATAAATATGGAAACCACAGTTTGGTCCTAACCTCCAGTTCTAGGTCACTTTTTAGCAGAGTCTCTCTGGTGACAGGGCTTGAAATGAACACCATGGGGTTTCCCTTGTCCTCATTTTCATGTTCTTGCCTGTTTCATCAGTTTGGAGTTCTGTTGTCCCAGTAAAGCACAATCTGCTAAGCATAAGACAAAAAAAAAAAAAAAAAAAATTAAGTTTGTATAATGGCAAAAGTCACGCAACTAAAACAAAATACAGAGCAAGTCCAGAGAAGGAAAAGCAGCAAATAATCTAATGCAGAAAGAAAAAAAAGATTATTGGAAACATCAGCTCCTGTCAGGCATAACCACATCTGATTGATTCCAGGGAAGATCTGCTTTCTGTGTGGGGTCCAGTTTCCCTATCTGGGTGGTGAATATTTCGTCTACCTGTCCTCTTTCAGTCCCAGATCTGCAGCCTTACCCTGGACTGACTGGTCTGTTGTTTTCCTAACAAAGAGTCCCTCATCACTTTTCAGACACTGATGTAAATTCTTAGGTTTCCTCCATTCTCCTCCTGGACTCAAATTATTTCCCTGTTTGTATTCAGCCAGATGAACCCCTGGCAGACAGATGGCTGACACCCACCTCTTTCAAGCTGCGTTCTCCTTTAGAGGACTGGCATTTGGTGGACAAATGCCAGTGGAGAGGCTGGGGTCTGTTGCTGGTGGGCTGGAAGTAGGTGTTGATGTTCAGAGAGGGGTTATTAGTAAATCTGTATCGGACACCTGAAATGGATCTCCCTCCCACCTCTGCATGAGCTTATGGACAGTTTGCATGGCCCTAAGTAAGTAAATACAAAGACTAGACACTACCCTGAAAAATAATTAATTGCTCCTGGGTTGTATTTTTAATGGGAAAATCATTAGTTATGCTGGTACAAACTATTTCCCAGCCATTCTGTCTCCTTTCCATCTTGTCTGGATGGACAAGGAAGGACATTTTGATGCCTCTTGTTTGTGGTCCCTGTGTGGCTAATTTGAACCAGAGCCATTTCAGCCTGTTTGCCCAACTGTCCCAGAGGTGTTACCGAGGATGCAGATGTTTAGGGGCAGAAGTTGCTCTGGCCATGCAGTGGCAGCCAGAGCTGCTGGTCTGAGCCACTAGGCTCTCCACAAAGCCTCTGCAGTAAACAGGCACTTCAAATCCCAGTCCCATCACCATAGACTTAGACAGGAACCTCCCAGGGCTGCCAGTACAAAGGGTTTTGGAGAGAGGTGGTCCTAAAACCCACTTGGCTTGTTTGTAAAGTATCCAGGACCTGGTGTTCTCCCTCCGAAAGGTGGTGTGGGGCTCGTTTATGCTTTGAAGCATGGACAAGCGACAAGTTGGAGGTTGATGCCTACCTACTTCAGGGCATCAAAGCCCAGTCACTGGAATGAGAAGTAGGAGATACAGTCTCAACATCCAGCTGGAAGAAGACCAGAGTTATGGTACTTTCCCCACCACCCCATGTCCTCAGGGAGGGGTGACAGTGCCACTTTTCACCTCTTTTGGGTGCTCTGGCAAAGTTCAGAAAAGATTTCAAGATTTGTTGAGCCAGCATGACTGTAACTGGTGCCAAAGGCATTGGCTGGGTGCGTGGATATCTGCATCAGCTTCAACCCTGGGGCATTTCTGCACCCAAAATTGAACTGCCCTAGGGACAAAGTGGAACCAGAGGTGGCCCCACAAGTTCACACCATTGTGCAGGCAGCTGTAAGGGTTCTGCTGTGAAGTGCCACATTTTGTAAGTGCCTTTCCATATTAGGGGTGAGCCTGGCACATCACAGGCGCTAGAGGACCTTGTGGCCACTACACCTGTTGTGGTCCCACACTCTCTGCACCAAGACCCTCCTTCCCTCTCTTCAGAGACACCCACAGAGGCTGAAATCACCAAAGCAGTTTTGAATTTCTGGATGTGGCAAGCCCCTGGCCTTTCTCAGCTGTGCAACTATTTGATCCAGCTGGGATCACAGGGGAAACTGAGTTAGAGAGAATTCAATTTGCAGTTGGCCAAGATGGGAGAGTTAACATCGTAATGATCCCAAGAAGTATCAAATGCTGTACAACGTTGTTAGGCACAAATAAAATAACATGCAGAGTTCTCAAGGCTGAAACCTGAACTGGAGGCATTAAGTTAAATTGCTTTTCATGCTGTACGCACTGCAGTCCCTTGTTAAGGTTTTCACTTAGGGTTTAGCAGGCATTTGCATCTCCTGTAGTCTAATGTTGCACTTCTAGCAGAAACATTATAGGTCAAGAAAATGGTGTTGCCTTTACATTAGTTTGCACCCGAGTCTTTTAAAGTCTTGTGTGATAAACAGACAAAAAATTGCCTCTAATCTCTATAGTTTATGAACATTTATTGGCTTTTATAAACTAAGAAGTCTTCACTTTGTTGTATGAGGTATTAAAAAAGATGGTTTGACATCAAGGTGCTTTAATAAATTCCTGTTGACCACAAAGGATTGCATCAGTATGGTCACATACTGACAAATGTTGAAAATATTTTTAAAAAATACACACAGATTTTTATAACCAGGGAGGATAAATTAAAATACAGAATTACTTATTTCTGAAATCACGCACTTGTAGATAGGATTCAATTGTGATCATGGGCCCACCTGCTTTTCTGATGAGAGGAGCACATATGGGGGAGTAACGTAATCCACACTGCTGTTTAAACACAGAAAAGTAGAAGTTGCTGAAGAAATGGTGTTTTTATTGTCCAGAAAAGGAAAGGTACTCCAAAGAGCTGACAAATAATTTTGCATAGTACTCCTGCCAGCACGGGATATGGTATTGTTTTCTGTGTTTAAACAGTAATAAGAGATTGTGCGTACATATCACGATACTGTCAATTGCATTCTTCTTCTGTGACAAGAGAAGGAGATTCAAGAAGTCACAATACTTAAAGCACATCCCCTTTGCACCGCAGGGCTGGGAATCCCAAGTGGCTGCTGTCACTCTGCATCCCTTTGGCAAGCTGGCTGCTGCTCGCAGAGCTGGTTTGAAACTAACAATTATTCTTGGCAGCGCAACGTGTATAGAATCATAGAATCATAGAATCATAGAATGGTTTGGGTTGGAAGGGACCTTAAAGATCATCTAGTTCCAACCCCCCTGCCATCAGCAGGGACACCTTACACTAGATCAGGTTACTCAAAGCCTCATCCAGCCTGGTCTTAAACACTTCCAGGGAGGGGGCATCTACAACCTCTTTGGGCAACCTGTTCCAGTGTCTGACCACCCTCACAGTGAAAAACTTCTTCCTAATATCTAATCTAAACCTACCCTCTTTCAGTTTAAAGCCATTCCCCCTAGTTCTGTCATTAACTGCCCTAACGATAAGTTCTTCCACGGCTTTCTTATAGGCCCCCTCAGGTATTGGAAGGCCGCTATAAGATCTCCCCTAAGCCTTCTCTTCTCCAGGCTGAACAGCCCCAGCTCTTTCAGCCTGTCCTCATAGGAGAGGTGTTCCAGCCCTCGGATCATCAAAAGCAAAGGTGTGAGCAGGGACACATACCATCACCAAGAATGCTGGTGACAGTGCTAAAACCTAGGCAGCCCATCGACAAGCCCTGCAGAAGCTGAGAATGGGAACTCAAGCCAAACGGTGGAGCTGTGGTCACGGTGAGATGACCAAGTGCCCACCTGAGCAGGGCATCTCAGAGCACCATCTCCGAGCAAGCGGTGGGCGCTGCAGCACCGCTGGGTTTATGCAGCATGCGTGGCAGAGGCAGTGTCTCCACGGTTCAGACCAGGTTCAGCTGAAGTAAATAGGGACTTTGCATTCCTTTTTTCAGTGGGGCAAATTTTAAGTTTTAGAAGAAAAACCCTCTTCAAAGTTTAGCACGTCCTGGAAAGGAGGAGTGCTCCCAAATCCTCAAAGTCTGGAGTAACTTTGGTATCAAATGATACCATAGAATAATTGGATAAGGATCTGCCAGGCTGCAAGGTCTTGCCTCTTTCTTCTTTGTCAGCTCAGGCCAAATTCTTCCACATGCGGTTATGAGTTTTGCATCCCTTATTCCTTAGGTGCCTGACTTAAATTAAGCCTCATTTGCAGAAGAATTTAGGACTGGCATCTGCTGTAGAAGGCAGTGGGAACACATAAAGAACATCCACAAACCACTACACGGCAGTGTCCTGCAAATGTACGTCTTGGATTGAAGAATCAGGAAATACTTGTAGGCTCTGGTTTTCTGGCTGTAGTTTGGTGGTAATGCCCTTCCCTGCATTTTGAGGGTGTTCAGTGAGTACTTTGTTTTGTGAAGTTTTGGACCTTTTTTTTTTATAACATTCACTATGACAATATGGGGAGGAAATGTGTGAATCTGGCTTCGTAACCACATTTATTTAACATACGGTCAGTAAGGTATGGGAAGGCCTTCTGAGTGAGCTGGTGTTCCTTCGTGAGCTCAGAATAAAGTGCAGAGAGAGGCTGAAATGAGATCCCTCACATCATTTCCCTGCACACCATTTCCCAGCTGCCTTGCCAGAGTCTGTGCTTTGCCGTGCCTCCGTCTCCTCTTTGTCCCGATTTCACCCCCAGTCTCCGCACACATTGGGTCCTCCCAGCTCTCTGCCAGGCATCGCTTGTCTGCTCTGAGTCTACTTTTCCAAATTATCTCCTCCTCTTGCATGTCTCGCCTCCTCTGAATGCAGCTGATGTCCTTCATGTAGCCTTGAAACAAACTGGTTAAAAAAAAAAATTAAAAATCCATGCTTTTGACTCCAAGTATCTGGATTTAGAGCTGCTCTGTCCCAAAGCAGTTAGGAACTGTAATTGCTAGGGAAGTCCTGCTCTGGGCCCTGGAGCATGTCCCATGCTCACGAACTCACCAGAAAACAAAGCCTGCAAGCTCTAGCTGGCCTCTGGCAAGCACATGTGAACTACAGCTGGTTTGGGTTTTTTTTCCAAAGCCTTATGAATTGGCCAAATTGAGACAGACTTTTCTCTGAAATTAGAAAAAGTCCATCTCAGCAGTAAGGTTACTTTTTTGTCCAGTTCGAAGTCTTTCTTCCAATAAAAAAGGCACCACAGCTTTTTGAAGAAGATTGCCAGAGTATTGGGAGGGGAATGTGGGCTTTTGTTTGTTTTAAACCTGGTCATGATTAGGTTAAGGAAAAAGGATGCTCTCAGAAATGTGGAACTGTTTTGGCTGAAAACTTTGAAGAAAACCGACTTCAACCCACACCTGGCAAGGAAAGCTTTGCTGTAAATAGTTGCTGGTTGGGCAAAGGTATACGCAAATAAACCCAGGATCGAGACAGGCAGATGCACTGGGCAATCCCAACCAGAGGTTGCAGTACCAGCCATGCAACTTGCATCTTCCCTCCCTCAGTGTTGAACTCTGAGAAAACTTGTACTCAGAGATGGATGTGGGATCGGTTGTGGTTTGGACCAGATTTGGCTCAGTCTTTTATTTTTTTTTTAACTGTGTGTCTTCAGCGAATCCATTTGATGGCTGCACATACCTCAGATCCTGCTTTCTGTGTCATGAAGTTTGGCTGCTTGAGCCAAACCCGATAATATGCCAAGACAGCTTGGCTATACAAATGAGATTATAAAGGTTTAACTAAACCAAAAGGCTGAAGCAGAGAGTAGCTAAATCATGTACAGAATATCCAAGTGTTTTGTTTCCCCGTGTAAGTAAATACTGTGTTTTGTTCACTGGCCATTAATGTCTAACAGCTGTTCCTGAGCAAACCATTGCCCAGCACCGATGTGTCTCAGAATCGGTCCTGCCACCCAGGCAGGGTCAGTGTTGCTATAACCAAACTGCCTTGCTGATATTACTGATTTCTACCTTGAAGAAGTTTGATAAATTGATTATAAAATGCATTAGAAACCTGAGACTTAAGGCTGGGGGAAGAATGCAGCCCTTAATTAAAAAGAAAAAAGATTTCTGTCATTAAGTGGACCCTGCAGCACACAGTCATACTGTATGCCAATACTACATGTTCAGCAAGAGCCACGTAGCTCGTATGTTCAGGCTCATGGAGCTCCTTTTTGGAGTTTCAACATCCTCCATAGCAAGAGAGAAGCAGCTGGCCTGCCAGGGAAGCTGGAGCTTGCATCTTTTTGCTGTGCAAGTCAGTTATGAGAGGCAGGGCTGTAGGACCACAGTGCTCTGCTAAGTCTCATAACCTTCTCTTTTCTGGATCAAAGAGGTCCTCTTACACCATCTGCCATCTGAGTGACTCTGTTGAGTTTGCACAGGAGCAGAGTCAAGGAGCAACTTCACGTAAACAGCAGCGGTCTCGGTCAGGAGGCTGGAAGTGTGAGTGGAGAGGGTTGACTAGTGGTTGTTAGGACCTAATCTGTTCACAACAGCAGTGGCTCAGCCAGCACCTTGGATTAAACCCAGCTAACACATGTGGTGGGGATGCTGTCATATAGGTTGCCTGACACAAGCTTCCCCTTACTCATATCCACTCCCGAGGCACTCTGCACAGCTAGCACAGTCCTGTGGGGTTCTGTCCCTCCTTTTGGTTCCATCACTCCTCTGGTCAACAGCTGGCTGAACATGAGCCAGCAGTGTGCACAGGTGGCCAAGGTCAATGGCATCCTGGCCTGTATCAGAAATAGTGTGGCCAGCAGGACTAGGGAGGTGATCCTCCCCCTGGACTCAGCACTGGTGAGGTCACACCTTGAGTCCTTTGTCCAGTTTTGGGGCCCTCACTACAAGAAGGACACGGAGGTGCTGGAGCGTGTCCACAGAAGGGCAGTGAAGCTGGTGAAGGGTCTGGAGAACAAGTGTTATGAGGAGCAGCTGAGGGAACTGGGGTTGTTTAGTCTGGAGAAAAGGAGGCTGAGGAGAGACCTTATCACTCTCTACAGCTACCTGAAAGGAGGGTGTAGCAAGATGGGGGTCTGTCTCTTCTCCTAGGTAACCAGTGATAGGACGAGAGGTAATGGCCTCTAAGCTGTGCCAGGGGAGGTTCAGGTTGGATATTAGGAAAAATTTATTCTCTGAAAGAGTGGTCAGACATTGGAACAGCCTTCCCAGGGAAGTGATGGAGTTACCATACTTGGAGATGTTCAAGAAACATTTAGATGTAGCACTCAGGGATATGGTTTAATGGGCATGGTGATGATGAGTTGACATTGGACTGGATGATCTTAGAGGTTTTTTCCAACCTTAATGATTCTTTGATTCTCTGATGCCTTTCCTCTGCCATGGGAGAGTTGCCCTTGTGTCACCTCTGAAGTCATCAATGACCAGGCTGCAGTGATGAGCACTGGAGTAAGAGCTACTTTTCCCTGTGCAAATGAGCTCAAACTCCCCTGTCCTCTCAGCAAGCCACCCACAGACACCAGTGGGTGACACCCCATCCCTGCAAGTTCAGCCTCCACTAGAGGCAGGAACCTGGAGCTGGACACCCTGTCTGATCCTGCTCCCTGTCCCCTGGGTGCCTGCAGTGACCTGGGCTACCTGGGTTTTTAAAAGTATTTCACACCAAATTCTTACATGAGTGAAGCTCCTACAGCAAGCTACGCAGAAAGACTAGAAGACATATTCCATTCAAGGGCAGAAGAGACATTATAGATACAGGACAGAAGAGATACTACAGTCACGGGGTTAGAGCTGTAAGGGGGTATTTATTATTTGGCAGCGAGCACGTGCTGATGCCAAGCACGCTCCGGGACTGCAGCAGTGCACCTCGTGGCGTCTGCCCATGGGACTCCTGCCAGCGCGCACCTCCCATGCCCACAGCAGGGCACGCAGACATGCAGGGGACTGCATGTGTGTTTGGGCATAAGGACTGGTGGGTTTTTTTTTTCCAGTCCATGTTTTTCCATGTTAATCTGTAAATGCAGAAGGGACATAACTGGTTTTCACTGCAGTGAAAAGGTCAACCCTGGATCTTTCAGTGCAGTTTATAATGAAGCTTCAAACCCAAGCGGTCTTGCCTGCACAGCTTTTGTAACACAGTGGCTACTTTAAGGTAGAAAATGCATATTAAGAAGGCAGTTTCTGTAAGACAGATATTCCCTAAGGAATCCTGCACCAGAGGGCTGGGGAGCCCAGGCTGCAAGACGGGCTCCCTTTGCCTGCCCTTTGCAGATAATCCTGCTTTGTCCCCAGCAAACCCCAGGTGTAAGGACTGGTGAGAGCTGCCACCTTTTCTCCCCGGCATGGTGTGAGACAGCATGTGTGTGAAACAAGGCTGGCAGGGACCTCTGCAGCGAACCCCTAATGCCAGTAGCAGGAGAACTGCAATACTGGTAACAAGGGGCAAATAGGGGGGGAAAGTCTGAGTGGGTCCATGGTATGGACTGTAACATAAAAAGGTGAAGCAGTCAGAAGGAGAGAAGATTGGGCTGTCATGAAAACAGAGTGCATTGCCAGCACTTGTGGATGCCCAGCATAAACCTGTCACTCCGGTATGGTTTTGCTAGGGGAAAGAAAAGGAAGCTGGTGCTCGCAGGCGATGCTCCGGCCCAGCGCTAGCGTTTACCACCATCTCGTGGTGAACCAGAAGATACCAGCTCTTTGTCGTTTCCATTTATTCATGAACAGCAAGAGAAGGGGCAGTGAGCTGACCCTCATGTTTTATAGTCAGTGCTGCCCCTGGTCACCCTGGCACAGAGATGCAGGGAACTCACTGAATGTGACTGACCAAGGGTGAGGGAATTGTCACCAGGTTCATTCGCTGGAGATCACCAGCAACATGCAACACACGCCCAGCCCAGGATGGACTTGAGAAAGTCTACCCAAGAGACCTGTTCTCATCTACATTCACCAGGCTCATAAGACTTCAATTTGAGACCTGCCTTCCAAGGAGCCCTCAGTTCTGAGCGGTGGTGCAAGAGGACGTGATGCTTCTCCAACACTGGCATAAATGTTCTATGTCTGGAGGGAGGAAGGAAGCAACGTCCCAGCTCCTTTCCCTGCAGGATGGTAAAATACATGAAATCAGCAGCTGTAGCAAGTCAGGTTCACGGTGAAAGAAATGATGGAAATCAGTTTAGAAAACAGAATGTCATGGGAGGGCAGAGGAGGAAGAGGGCTGCCAGAACGACAAGGAAGATTTATGATTCCCTACTGAAAATATCTGAAGCGGTTTTGAGCTTTGTTTTTAGCTGCTTTCAGAAATCAGTGGCACAGTGACAAGCCTTAGTGCACCAGGCTTTGTCCTTAATGCACCATGTTTTATGTAGGAAACTTGCTTAGTGCACTGTGGACTAATTTCTACATTTGAGATTCTCCCCAGCCTGACGATAAATCAGAAAAGGTCTCGGGTGTGTGTGTTGTGGGGGTCAGCGAACGGCAATCTGAACCAGATGGAAGGGAGCTGAGGATGAAGGCAATGCAAATCCAGTGCTGCTGACTGAGTGCCCTCGGAAAACAAAGTAAGCAAGTGCTCATCTCGTGAGAAGGGTGTTTTACATCTGGTTTACTTATACAAAGTCTAGTGAGCTGGACCTCAAATTCGATGTATTAACTAATCTGTGGCCTACAGGAATAATACCTTTTTTTTCATTTCCCCTCTCCATCTCCTACTTTGCAGTAAAATCAGGGAGGAATACAGATCCCTTTCATCTCCTCCAGAAAAAAACAAAACAAAACAAAAAACAATGGCTTTCTCCTCCCGTTTTTGAACAATCCCTAGTGTGGACTGTTTTGCCTGTGGACTCCATGCCAAGCTCCCTGCCTTCCTTCACTCACTCCTTGGCTGTCCCAGTTAAAAAAAGGGTGCCTGATTTAAATTTGTGGGTGGTGATCAGCAGGCCCATGAGCTATAGCCAAGCAGACAAAGCATTTGGAATCACAATCATCTCAGATAAATTGAGACATCCACAATATACACAGCTACAGCTGATCTGGACTCCCTTATAGGACACAGAGGAGCCCAGACCCTTTTACTTCTCTGTACTTCTTTATCTGGAGATAAAATGCACATCCAGTGTTTCCTTCATCTGAACAATTTTAGCCATTGGTTCCAGGACGAGAGGAATCAGAGCCTAGCTTGATTAATCATACTGACTCTGTGTCTGCTGGCTATAAGGAGAGCACAGCTGGAGCAGCTCAGGCGTAGATGTCTGTGCTGGCAGTCGACCATGTTGAGCCAGGTGGATGCTGGCCTTCCTCCCTCTGCCTCCACTGTGGCACAGAAGATGTTTCAGCACCTGTAGTCTAGAAGAAAGGTCTTTAGGCAGTGTGGCCACCCCTGAGCAGAGGAGTCACCTCCTGCCATCCTCTGCTCCTGGCCTGGGACACAAAGGCTGACGTGGGGCTGCCACCCTCCTGGGGCTGTTAAAAGCGATGTCTGAACTGCCAAAGCACCACACCTACACACCTGCGATGTGGGCGTGAGTTGCCTTCTGGGTCTTAACATCCTCACGCAGGGTACCCCACCCTCCTCCCTTTTGGGGATGGGCCTGGGGAGAGAACTGCCCTCTCATAGGGTCTGGTTTCTTTGCCTCTTTGTTTTCTTGATATGCAGCTGATACAGAGATACTCCTGTGGTACTGTGGAGAATGACAGAAGCTGAGTTATATTTAACAACGATCCCATACAAAAGATCGGACTTTTTAGGCCATGTTTGATGTACTTCATCTAGTGAAGTATAGGGCTAAATGCCATTCTCTGATCCAGAAATTTCTATTGCCCAAGCAAACAGGAAGCCCAGAAAGTGCAATTATCACCTTAATTTTAGAAGGAAAAATCTAAACCGTGGTCGGGTCTACTTCTACCTTACTTGGGATACTTCCAAAATTCATTTGAGGGCAGTCAGTGATGCACACAGGGGATGACCAAGAAAAATCCCTGAAGTTTAGCACCATTACCCAAGCTGAAAGCTCTGAAGAATGAGATGGCTGAGGCTGCTGTGGCACGTCATTCCCATTCAGTTCAGAGTAAATTGCTCCTATCCAGTTTTCAACAAACTTGCATTAAACCTTTGAGTCCCAGGACTGTTTTAAGTTTTATTTCTCCTCTCAGGCAAAATCACTTTCTCTGTGGTGTTAATGATCTCCTAAGCATTCCTGTTGTTTAACTTTCCATGCAGAGTGATGCATGATGAGAGTGGGGCTGTATTATATTACATTATAATAGTGTTTCTCAAATTGATATAATGAAATACCTGCAGCGGAGCCAGAACGTCCGCGGTATCCTGGTGTGTATTCAACAACATACCATATGCAGCTGTGCAAATCTCTTTCTGTGCAGCCCACGGTAAAAGAAAACCGAAGAGCAGAAAATGGAGGAATTTGCTTAGTCTCGCACTGGAGGACTGGGTGGATTTGTACGGCATCTTGGGGCCAGTCTTCTCAGTTGAACTGTGGAAGGACAGACAAACTGGAATCACCTCTCCAGAAACAGGCAATCGTTGTCACTTCTGTCCCCGCTAATATACTTACTGCAACATGCAACCTCCCTCACCTCCACACTGTACCCCTTATCTTCAAGATCTAACACATGCATTTACTGCTCACAGAGAACATAACTCACATTGCCAACAGCTTGGTTTATATTTGGTCATTATTAAAAGCCAGGGGAAGCAAATAAAATACACTATTGTCTCTGAGAAGCTCTTGGTGCTGCAGGCAGTCAGATGAGATGACCTTGAGAGCTCCTCCATTGCTGGTTGCTGCAGTAATCGCTGCTGCTGAGAAAATGAGCCTGAACAGAATGAATTCAGCACACGATTCCATTACATTTTTCTGTACTTGTTTCTTTATCGAAAAGCCTCCCACATTCTCAGATTTCAACTTTGCTTCTCTGTTATTCAATTGTCCTAGAGGTTTCTACCCTCCACATTTCACGCTGACTTCCCTCTTCTTGTTCCTTTCCTTGTAGTTTACAGACTGCTGTTCTCTTAGGCAGCCACACTGTCTATTTCTTTGTGTGCTGTTTTCTTGTATCCTTGCTACTCTGTTATTCCATTGTGGTGGTTTGACCCACAGTGGGACCATACAGTCCTGCACTCACTCCCCCCACCTGGTGAGATGGGATGGGAGTCACAACAAAGGGGGCACAGGATTAGGAATGGAGGACAGGGACGGCTCACTCACCAGTTATGGTCACGGGCAAAACAGACTCAACTTGGGGAAGAAAAATCAATTTAATTCGTTGCCATTGATCCAACTAGACGTAACAACCACATCTTAGAACACCTTCCCCCA